>NW_004955408.1:38813174-38863273 GCF_000276665.1 Chinchilla lanigera
GGCTGGGGTAAAAGCCCAAAGACCTGAAACATTTCCCCTTGTAAGACCCAGGAAGTTTCTCTCCTTAGCATTTTTTTTTTTTTTTTTTTTTTCTAAAAGGTGAGGGTTAAAGAAGTTTTGGGACAGGTCATACAAGATGGTCATAAATGAGTAATCTATACTTGACAGCAAAGTCACAGACTTCTTATTGAGGGCTGTGGTTCAATCATGCTTGTCTATCTATATCTAAATAGGTAAACTTGGCTAGAGAGCATATTCTAAAGAACTGATTGATTGTTGCTTTTCATGAGTGTAATCGGGTCACCATAAAAAGAAGGGAAGAACCTACAATTAACTTTGCATTCTTCCAGATGGATGGATGGATGGATGGATGGATAGTGTGCAGCTAACTCTGACATCTCCCTTCATTCATAATGCTTTATTTCTTTTCCCCATGAGCAGGCAAATTAATATAAGGTGAGAGCCACTGATTTTAAAGTTTCATAACAATCCAGACAATACTACAAAAAAGGAAGGACTTGGTAGATCTGGAGAAGTGCATATTTCGTGATTAGACTGAATTAAATATTATTTAGGGCAGGTAGCCTAGTCCAAGTTCTGGATCTGTGGCTGGAGCTGCATTGGTCTTCCACTGCTCTGCTTCATCATTTGCTTATGTTTGTTTTTTTTTCTGTTTTTGTTTTTCTTCCGGTACCAGGAATCAAACTTGGGACCTTGCGCTTGCCAGGCAGGCGCTTTGCCACTGAGCTAAATCCCCAGCCCCATCATTTGCTTATGAATCATATCACTTTGGAGCACTTACAATCTGGACTGATAGCAGAATTGTAGATCTATAGTACTGGGGCTTACTTTACTTTTCAAAATATGTGAACATATTTTTCCCAACTGATGACATTAAATGATAAACTTTAATCATGAAAGGTTAGGTGCTGTCATTGAGTATTCTTCTGGAAGCAGTAATTCAACTTTAAAATTTCTTCTATCAAAGACAGAATCCTGTCAGGTATGGTGGCACACACCTGTAATACCAGGACTCAGGAGGGTGAGGCAGGAGGATTGCTGTGAGTTCGAGGCCAGCCTGAGCTACAAAGTGAGTTCAAGGCCTGTCTGAACTACGTAGTAAGACTTTGTCTCAAAAAGACCAAAAAAAAAAAAAAAAGAAGAAGAAGACAGAATCCTGGGGTCCAGCAATGATGACATGGCAATAAAGGGTGTTGCTTTCATCTGGCTCTGCTTTAATGCTTGGACCTGGTTCTGCCAGCAAAGGCTGGTTTTTTGTTTTTTTTTTCCTTAATCTGGCCAGCTGCTCAGCTTTTGTCAAATCCCAATTTCAGCCTTTGTTCTTGTCTCCCTTGAGAGTTTGGAATCATGAGTAGATGATAGATTTTGTTAAATGGTTTTGGGGATTTTTTTTTTCTACCTCTGAGATGAGCATGTGGTTTTTGTTAGTCTGTTAATACAATTAAGTAGCTTGGTGAATTTTTTGAATGTTAAACTGATTTTGCACTCATGGCAAAAGCCACATTTGGTTATGGTGTGCTATCCCTAATATATATGGTTAATTTTTCTTTGTTAAATTTTAAGGAATTCCTGTACTTATGTTCCTGAGGGATGTTGAGAGGTTATTTTAGGTTTGTTTTGTTTTGTTTGTAATTATTTATTTGGTTTTTTGTTAGTGTTGAAATTATGACAGCCTCTCGGGATGAATGGCAAAATTCCAACTTCTAAAGGGAGCTCTGTGGAACTCAAATATTATTTAGATCAATTTCTGCATAGTCAGTTTTACTCCCAGTCTCTGTCTCTCTCCCTCAATCCCTCCCTCCATCTCCCTCCACACACACTCATGCATGTGCACACACACACACCTACACACACACAATAATTGTAAAATAAAAGTAACATAAAAGTTATTATTTTAACCATTTAAAGTGTACAGTTCAGTAATGTTAAGTATCTTTACATAGTTATGCAGCCAGTACCACTTAGTTGTGCAACCAGTCCTTTGAAAGATCTTTTGATCTTTCAAACTGAAACTCTGTACCCACTAAACAATAGCTCGTTAATTTCCTTCAGCCACCCCAGGCAACCATCATTCTACCTTATGTAGTATGAATTTTAGGACCTGTAGGTGACTCATATAATTGTGTAATGGTTGTGTTTTTGTAACTAGATTAATTTACTTGGCATGTCCTCATGATTCTTCCCTATTTTATCACGTGTCAGAATTTCTTTCCTTTTTCAGGTTAAATAATACTCCATTGCATATACATACCACAGTTTGTTTATCCACTTATCTATCAGTAGACATTTGGGTTATTTCCATCTTTTGGTTATTGTGAATAATGCTGCTATAAATATGGGTATCTATTTCAAGTGTCTGTTTTCATATCTTGTGAGTATACAGTCAGAAATGAAATTGCTGAATCATTTGGTAATTGTATGTTTAGTTTCTTGATCAGCATTAAAATTTCTTTTACCTCCCTATATTTAGGTTTCTTTTTCCTTTATGTATCTAGATTAATGAAAGTACCTTTTTTCTCTATAAAATTTGACTAAAACTTTATGTTTAGGAGACCTTTAAGACTAAATTCAGTTTTGATTTTATTTACTGTGATGTGTTGTATAACCTTTAACACAGAACATGCAAGTTGTGTTTTTCTTTATAACTGACCTTGTCCTTAATTCCTTCCTTTCCCGGCTTTGATTCCATGATGCATCATTGTGACTAGTCCCTTACAAGCATCCTCAGCTTCCCTGCTGTGTTTGTTCTATATTGTGCTTGCCTTGAAATTCTCAAACCTGTTTAAATCCAATTCTGTGTCTGCTTTGTGTCAGTATCCAAGCAACCAAATGTGGATGACGAAAGAATAAAAACCATGGCATTTGTCTCACTTAATAATTATAAGTATGGATTCCAAAATAATTTAAAACTACCCTACAATTATACTAAATTACTCTATAGTAAATTTGGGTTCCATTCTCTCTGCATTCTCCACATTTTCCTTCTTTCCTCCTACTTTCAGTGTGTTTACTACTCCCAACAGACCACCATGTTTGCTGTCCAAATAAGTATAACCAACACAGACGTAACACAGAATTCCCAGCGTAGGACTTACGTTGTTTTGTTCTACCTGCCCTAATGATGGATAACTGTCACTCTCTTGTCCAAAGGTGAAATCTTCACTTGTGTACAGATGCTATCAGCTGTTTTCTGTCCCTGGACATTGCATCAATTCTTATTCCAACTCTCTTCTTCATAAATTTTTACCTCTCTCAGATTATTCTTATTGGCATGAATAAATATATTTTAAAATTATTTTTCTCTGACTCTGTGAGGCAAAACTAATTTATAAAGTTGCCTTTGAAGTTACTCAAGAAAATTTAAAGAACAATGTTGCAGGATACAGTAGCACACACCTATAGTCCCAGCAACTTAGGAGGCTGAAGCAAGATCGCTTGAGACCACCCTCTTTTTAAAAGAGAGAAAGAAGAAAGGAGAAGACAAAATAATGTTGCAAACACCCTGAACCCAACTACCTCGCATAAGAAATGGAGCATTATAAAGTCAGTTGAATGTCCTCTGTGACTCCCTCTATTCGCTAGACATCACAGTGTTTCTGATTTAGTGAAGTATTATCTCCTGTGTACTCCAGAGATTGCCCTCCTCGTCGTTGCTGTTGACTTTCCATACACTGAATTCAGCGGTCAGTTCTCTTCTCTTTCAGCCTTTCTGTGTTGTTTGATACTGCTGACTTCTTAAAATTGTTCCCTCCATCTCTAAAACTTCGAAGTCTTCTGTTCTACTGACTTGCCCTACCTTTATCCTTTTGTTGAAAATGTTCAGTGCCTCAAACTCTGTTCTCTAACCCTTTTTCTTCACTGTCTTTATTTCTTTGCATTATCTTACGGCTTCAGTATGTCATCTGTATCATAACTCTCAGATATGTCTAGTCTCAATTCATTTCCTGAACTGTGTGTATCTACTCCCAACCTAAACCTGCTCTATCTTTGTCTATCTCAGTAAATGATACTTTCAGTCACCCATTTGCAAGGTATAATCAGTAGATATGGTGAATGTTCAAACTTTTAAAAAAATGATTACAGTAAAAGATATATTACCATTAATCCTACTTAGAATATGTCCCGTCATTTTGAACACACTTATCGCATCATTCTTGTCACTTTCTGAAGCAGTTCTGGAATTCATTTTTCATGAGTATTTTAAATTGTGCTAGTGTGACTGCCATAAGATCCTAAATTGACTTAAAATTCATTTTGACTTGGGGAAGAGCCAGAAGTCACATGGTGCCACACCCTAGGAATAAGGTGGATGAGGACATGCTGTTTTGTTTTCACAACCTGCCTTTCCGTTGGGTGGCACTTTGCATTCACTGTATTTTTGATCAGCCCTCATGAAGACAAAACACTACTATAACTGCTTCAGAAAGTGGCAAGAACAATGAGATAAGTGCGTTCAAAGTGAGGGAGTGCTTTGGAGAGGATTAATGACAATGTGACTTTTACTGTAACAAATTATTTAAATTTAAACATCCATTATGTACTATGTTTTGATCACACCTGAAATCTCCCCTGAAAAATAGGAATCATCTTTTCTTTTTACTCACCCTAAGATTAGAGTCCATTAGCAAAATTTATTCCAATTTATTCCAATTCCAGTCACTTAACAGTATCACTGTTTCTACCACTCTAATCCAATCCACTACCGCTTCTCACATTAACCACTACAGCAGCTTCTTACCTGGTTTTCTGGGTGCCATTCTCATACTCTTTATGTTTTAGTTCACAGCAATCAAAATTTTCAAAACCCTGCAATGGCTTCTCAGCCTTATAATAGCATCTATACTCTATTACAGCTTTTAGGACCCTGCATTATCTGAACCCTGCCTAATTCTCTAATTTTATCTCCTTATCCAATCAAATCATTTGCCCTGCTCCTGTGGGATTCTGGTTATATGTCTGATACAAGGTCCAGAATCATCATTTGTAAAAAACCACCTCAGTTGATTTGCTCATCTTGATACCACACTATTAGGAAGCATTGTTTTAGACAATGCGGGGGGGCGAGAATGCATTTCCAGTGAAGTTCATCTCTGCTTGAGCTTTCCTCCTGCGTGTAGAAAGTTTGAAAAAGTTCTCTGGTGAAAACCAGCATGTTCCCTCCATCTAACCATTACCAACAAATAGCAGATCCTTCTCTTGTATGAAGGTATCGTCTGTCTCATCCTCCAAGTTCTTCAAAACCTAGAAGTGTACACTTAGTATATTTTAGATACTGGGCAGAAACATGGTTAAATTAGGATTTTGTCATAAAATGACAAAACTTATACATGTGTTTTGGACGGGGGCCCTCTTGTTGCCGGGCCACAGCTAAGACTTTCCTTATAGATGACCCTCAAGTAAGCCAAAATATTCATCAGATACAGTTCTTTTATGTTTGTAGCAAGTTGTATTTCAGATTAGAATAGATTTGATACCTTTACATCGAGTGATGATTTTTATTTGCATAAGAATATCTTGGTTTGGGATTCTGCAAGTCTGTTTCAGTTCTGTTTTCTTCACTGAGACAAAACACTTGACGCCACAATTTAAGGGAAGGTAGGTTTAGTTTTGGCTGATAGCTTTAGATGTTTTTGTCTGTGGGCAGCAGGCTCAAATGCAGAAACGGCATGGTGGAAAACCCTGCCTTGGACAGAAGCTGCTCACCTAATGGCTTCCAGGAAGCATAGGGAGAAGGGAGGAGCCCAGACAGAAATATGCCTTGCAGGACACACTCCTCATCACCTAAGTACATTTAGGTGCCACCTATTAGCAGCACACTTAGCTTGGCACTGATCTCTGGATTAGTCCACATGAGTACAGCGGCCCCATGAGCCAGTCACCTTCCAAAAAAGCCTGACCTCTGAACATATGAGACCTTTGGGAGATACCTCAGATCTAAGCCATATTGTCATCTTAGTTGCCATTTTCAAAAATACTGCCAACCATACCTGGGGAGCTCTGTGGTCAGTGCTCAGGCATTAGTAATATTTTTTCTAAATTTTGCAAAAAATAAATTGTATGCTATTTTCAAATGAATAATTTTCTCATTTCACAATGAGTTGGGAAGCATTTTATAGTCATTCCTTTTAAAACATTGATGGTTAGGAAAGACAAAATAATATCTAACATTAAGCAGTGTTTCCAACTCTTAACAAGTGCCCTTTTCCAACTTTTATTTTAATAAATGTTGATTTTTATATAATATTCTCTTCAGAGTTCAAAGATATTATACCCTAAGGCAGTATTTGTCCCTTATGTAAACTAAATTGAATTAGGGTTTCCTTAGCTACCAAAATGGTTAGTGATTTGGGTGAACTAACATGCCTTCAAAGATCTCAGGATTCTTTTCTATAAGTTGAAAGTTATTTTAGACCAGAAGTCAACAATTAAAATATCTTGATCCTTTAAAGTTAGCTCAGTATAGCTTGGGAGGATAACCATTAAATGAAGTCATATGTTCCATCAGCTATCTTTTCATACGTGAAAAAACAAGTTTGAAAAAATTTAAATTCCCTTAATTTTGCTTTACAGATAATTAGCATATATACAGTACCTTTGGATTTGAAATATATAAAAAACTTTCTTTAGACTAATTCATGCAAGTACAGTACTACATAAGATTGGCATACATTATTTGTTCTACTACTAAGGTTAATATATCTTTGTGCTTTATTTTCTTCCATTTAGATAGAAGCAGATTTGGGCTACCCTGGAGGTAAAGCAAGAATTATTCATAAGGAATCTGATATTATCACTGCCTTTGCTGTTAATAAAGTGAGTATATAAACATTTTTCTCTGTTAGGTATTCACATTTGAAGAGTATCTTCTGTTTTATCATTTTATTCATTGTCAGTGTTTCCCTAAACTAATCCCTCTCCTTCAATTATCTGAGTTTTTATTTTATGAAATGATTATATTATTTGATAATATGATTTTATTATTAAATAATTTGGGCACTATAGCTAATAAAGTATTTTATTACTACAGAGAAATAGCAAATATTTATTTATGCAGTAGCTTTAAAATTTATGAAAGATATAGCAGTAACCCAAAGAAAAGGTTTTCTGTATTTCCACTGTATGTTGAATATGATGCTTAATATTTGATAAAATTTAAGCTTATATTTGACTCAGAAATTTTCCCCTTTTGACTGACTCTTCCAGTAGGTGCCAGTTACTGTGTTTTCTTAGCCTTCTAGCTAACATCCTACTCAGAGATGTCTGTAGCCACCAATAGAAAAGGTAGCTGTAGGTATAGTAGTTCAGGTTGACGTTTATCTTAATAATTCCCCCCTCCTATTTCCTGACATAGTTTTTAGTGATTTCTAGTCAACTTTTTTGTTTTCTTTACACTAATTTAAAGGTGAGGTGTTACTTTTTTACGTACTCCTAGGGATAATTAAGGAAGATGTGTGCACACACATACTCACGTGTTCTTAAGTTTGCAATAATTTTAAGTGTTGGGTAGATTTATATCCTATGGCATTACTCATTCAGAAATGTTTTTACCAGTTGGTTCTTCATCTCCTCAATGGTGGCAGACCTATAGCACATGTGCTACAGCTTTTCTGTGTCATTGAAAGCTCTGCAAGTTTCACCATCATGCCCCCTGTACTGTGCCTGTCCTCTCTTTGATTTCTCCTAGACAGTTTCTTTGCTATTCTGTCCTCATAATTTCCTATGTTGTTTGTCTCAAAATCTCATGAACATCCTAGAATAATGAATAGTTCTGTTTAGCAAGGCAGTTTTCAAATTGTAACTTCTGTTTATACATGTACACACACACACACTGGTGTGCCTTCCTGAAATAAAATAAGATTTTAAGTATACTATCCATTGAAAAAAACCTTTTTTTTCCTTTGAGGATATGTATGTGTATGTGTGTATCCATAATGACCATCCACATAGATAAAATCTGCCATTTGCTTGTGTATTTGCTTAAATATTTCTCTATTTTTGATATTACAGTTTTACTTTAAATTTCATCGTATAAAAATATCATTGAGATTAAATGTTTCCCTGTTTGTTTAATTGGTACCTGTTTGTAACAAGAACTGGAAAAGGTGTGAGATTTTACATTCATGCTAACAAGTTAACTTTCACAGCTTAAGTAAGTGCTGCTGTTCAAAAACACAAGAGTCATAGATCACAGGTAAAGGACAGTTTATTTCTAATAGCAAGAACAGTAGTCAGAGGATCAGCATTTTCATACTGGTTGCCTGAGCTACACATTGCCTACAGGAACAGATAGTACCTGCACCCACAGTAGGTCCTGTTATGGGAGAGGATCATTGATTTAAAGGACCTAGGTTTTTTTAATAGACAGTAAGCATAACAGTCCTTTGCTGTGGATGGAGAGACTATAACTGTGTAATTGTCCTGGGAGTGATACTGCAAAACAAACCACAGTAAGACATCCAGAGTTGGCAAGAGCAATGGAGAGCTGTCTCCAATATCTAGTTACATTTCTTTCCCGGAGTTTCAGCTTTTCCTATTAAATGATATTAATGCTTTACATAGTAATAATGCTGTTTTTTGTTTCCTGTCAATAATGTCCTGATATCTGTTTGAGATGTGCTTTTATTTGTGCCACTGATCAAAGGTCTTGCATGTGCTACACAAACACTTTAACACTGAGTTACATTCCTAGCCTAAGATTCACCATTTTAATTCATAAATTGTTAAAATTTTATGTAATTTAATCTGACCAGTTTTCCATTTATGATTGCTTCTGGCATATTTCTCCCGCTGTTTTTCTGCTCTTACCCCTTTTTTTCTGTGACCTTTTCTACTTATGTTTTTTCTTGCCTAACATTAAAAGGCTTTAGAAGAAAATGCTATTATTTTATTTGAATGATTAACTGATACATCTTTAGAGTTCATCTCCCTCACCTTTCTATAAAAGTAAGAGCTCTATCTTCTTCAGGTTTTTCCTCTTATTTTTCTAAGAGTGGACTTTACTACACTGACCAGTCTAGTCTTCAGCTCCTGGTCTTGCACACTCCTGACGCAACAACCTCCAGAGTTACTGGGACCACAGGTGCACACCAGCATGCCCACTCTCCACATTTTTGAATTGTGAAAACCTTATATCGTAGCAATCCAGCATACTAAACAGTTCTAGGAGAAGAAATAAAGTGATACAGGCATTGCTATACTTTCTGTTAAATGTACTGAAATTCCTAGAAGATGAACATGTCTCCAGGTTGAACTTCTATCATTCCACTTAAAATTTACTTGATAAAATTTGTTTAAAATATTAATTTATAAGAATGGTATCGGGGCTGGGGATTTAGCTCAGCGGCTAAGAGCACCTGCCTGGCAAGCACAAGGTCGTGAGTTCGGTTCCCGGTACCGGAGAAAAACCAAAAAAAAAAAACAAAAAAAAAAAAGAATGGTATCATTCTGCATTTTGGTTATTTCTAGAGATTATTTTTAGAAGTAACCCATATACCTGTTATGCCTCTTTATTTCAAAATTTCATATTACTTATTTTGCAGGCAAATAGAAATTGCATAGCAGTTGCTTCCAGCCATGATGTTCAAGAACTGGATGTTTCCGGAATTCTGGCTACACAGATTTATACTTGGGTAGATGATGATATAGAATTGGAAACCAAAGGGTACCTTTATATTTTGTTTTTATTCAGTAATGCAATATGAGTGACTATATCTGATAAACTATAATTTAAGTTTTCTTAAAGGACATAGTGCTAACTTATGGAAAAGGGCTAGAAGGAGCTTTTAAAAAAGGAAATGAGAAGAGTAAGTGAAGGTAATGGAAATTGGTGTGAAAGTCATAGGCGTAGGAGCTGGAGAAAAATAATTTTACAAGGAAATATAAAATCATATGTTGCAGCTTTCAAGAGTTAAAAAGGAAAGAAATGATGTATTGTTTTGACTGTGGTTGACTCCTTTGTAGATCAGAAGATTTCTTAGTTATACATGCTCGTGATGACTTAACAGCTGTTCAAGGCACGACCCCATATACACACAGCAATCCTGGCACTCCAATCAACATGCCATGGCTTGGTAGTACACAGACTGGCAGAGGAGCATCTGTGGTATGTGAAGTTGAGGATATTCAGATATAACTGTCCTTTTTTTTTCCTTTAAGTGAATGGATAAAAGATGATTTTTCAGTCATCCTTAAATTCCTACAGTTTTAGTAAATCTTATGGAATTGTTAATTTTTATAATAAAAAATAAAGTTTTCATTTGAAAGAATAACAAAAACTTTTTAAAATATACTTTGTTTTAAGCCAAAGAACAATATTTTACTTAATAATTATTTGAAGGCCCAGGATATAGCTCAGCAGCATAAGCACCTGCCTAGCAAGCACAAGATGCTGAGTTTGATTCCCAGTACCAAAAAAAAAATAAAATAAAAATAAGAATAATAATATTTATTTGAAATCTGATGGTCCAGATCAGGCTTCAGCAAGCTGTGGTCCATAGGTGAAACTCTGATGATAGCCTCTTTTAATAGCTAATATACTAAGACTAGTGTTTTGTATTGTTTTGTAGTACTGGGAATCAAACATGGCCCCAGGCATACTAGTCATAGTGCTCTATCCCTGAGCTACATTGTAGCCCTAAATTTTTCAATAGTATCAAAAAGTCATAGTAATTTTTGGCACATGAAAATTATATGAAATTTAATTTCAGTGTCTACAAGGAAAGTTTTATAGAGATACAGCCAGGATCATTCATTTATATTTTTGCACGTACGTGCATTCATTTAAAGTAATAGAATTGAGACAAAAACCATATGCTCATAAAGCCCCTAATATTTACCAATGAATTGTTTATAAGAAAGGTTTACTAACCCCTGGATTAATCTCTTTCAGTGGATATCACCTGAAATCTATTTTAAGTACAACTTTTCTTAATGTTGAAACAAATATCAAAAGCTATAAATATTTTTTAACTTAAGTAAAGTGGTATACAAAGATGAACCAAATTTTATCTGTAGTAATGTAGGATCTATTTACCTAAGAGATGACCCATGTTTAGATTGCCAGTATCTTAATTTACTGATACTTAGAAAGTAAGGCTTGTTACATAGAATTAAAGAAACCCATACATTCTGTCAGTGACTTTCTAGGTGGCAGTGACTTTTTGTTTTGTTTTGTTTTTTGGTCAACCAAAAAATTTCCTGTCCTCAATTAGTATGGGTAATTGTTCAAGAACAGGTTCAGTCATCTTTTCAACACCCTTTAATGCTTGATGATACTTAGTGCAGTTCCTTTATAAGTAGTGTGAGCCGATAAATAGTTTTCTGTTATGGTTATTTTGTACTCTTCCCACTCATTCTTCAGATTAGACTAGAGATGCAGAAAGGTCAAGTGACTCAGGCCACTGGGGTGAATTTGTGGTAGAGCTTTTATTAGAATATGTGTGCAGTACATGGTACATTCATCTTAGGGAGTAGGCACATGTACTTAATATATCTTAATTCTTTTTATGCCTTCTTCCCCTCCACTTTCCTATCTCCATCTCTAGATCCCTTTTTCCTATTTTCATTACTGTTGTCATTATTTTTTTTGTTTATGTTTGTGACATGTAATGATTACATTCTTTCTCAGTAGGTGGTCCATGTACATGCTGCATCATTAATCTTTTTACATCCCTTTCCCCTCCCCTGCAGCCCTTAGCCTTTTAGTCCCCTTCGTATTTGTAAAAGATCTATCACCGTTTCCTTTTATCAGTCTTTTATTTTGATCTTTATTTATTTATTTGATTACTCAAATGAGAAGCCATATAGTATTTAAGCTTATATGTCTGATTAATTTCACTTTTGTTTTCAAGTTGTATCCATCCATTTTCCTACAATTTATCATTCTTTATAGCTAAATAGTATTCCATTTTTTATATATGCAGAGAGAGAGAGAGAGAGAACCACATTTTCTCTATTCATCTGTTGATGGACATATAGACTGCTTCCAAGATTTGCTATTATGAATTGTGTTGCTGTGTACATAAGTATGCATGTGTTACTGTAATGTGATACCTTCTAGGTATCTAAAGATACCTGGAAGGGAAATAGCTAGGTCAAGTAGAATTTGTATTTTTAGTTTCTTGAAAAATTGCTAATTTCCGAAAAGTTGTATTCCCTTTACAAAGGAACCCTTCTACACTGTTGTTGGGAATGTAAACTAAAGCTCTTTTTAAAACCCTTGAGTCAGGCCGGGGATATAGCTCAGTGGCACAACACTTGCCTGGCAGCATGAGGTCCTGAGTTCGAGTCCCAGTATAAAAAAGCCCTGGAGTCTTCTTGATTCATTGACTTCAGGAAGCTGTGTTTTCAGGATTAAATTGAATTTGAAAAGCAACCTAGTAATTATTCAAGTGAAATGACTTTGTGAATATAATTATTTTTTCAGTTAACAGACATTTTCAGATTGGTGAAATTTACAGATACTATAATATTTTAAAGAGAAATTTAATGAGATTATACAAAATATGTAAATAGAATAAAGCCCTTTTTTTCATTCCCCAACCTCAGAGAAATTTTTCCTGTAAGAGCTTTCTTGCTACCTCTGTTCTATGCAGAGCAGTGCGTGTTTCTAAAACATTTAGATTATCATTCTTCCTTAAGAAATTTCAGCACAGCCGTGTGTGGTGGCACACGCCTGTAATCCCAGCACTCAGGAGGCTGAGGCAGGAGGATTGTTGTGAGTTCAAAACCAGCCTGGGCTACAGAGTGAGCTCAAGGCTAGCCTGAGCTGCATATCAAGACCCTGTCTCAGAAAAACAACAAAAAAAAAATTTGAACACAATTTTTAGAAGAAGTCATCAACATGGCCTTTAAGGCCCTACAAGCTTTATCCCCTGCCTGCTGCTTGGGGTTGAATTTTCTTCCTGTCTGCATCTTAAAAGGACAGCTTTTTAGTTGAGGTCATTGAGATTTGTGAACCTAAGTATTGTGATTGCTCTCATTCCACAACTGTCAAGAAAAAGATACCAGCAAAATTAAGTTGTGCTTTTTAATATGAATCTTCTGAAACAGTTAATGATTTGTCATATGATATTCTACATATACATCCAGAAAAAAATTTTAGCTGGCACTTGTATATTTTCTTAACTCATGAGTTTCCTTTGATAGTCAAAAACATGAGAAGGTACCATCAACCCTTAGGACATACCTTTGAGAATGTGGGATTTAAATAGGAGATTTGAACAAAAGACATACCAGGTTTTCACTTTTTTCTAGAGATTTGATAAAATACTTTTTCACCATTTGTTGAGTGATGACTGTGTATGTGTTATGACCACTTTCTACCATTCAAGAGTATAATGACATCCCCATGAGTGTCTTTGGGTTTTTCTGACCTTCATCCTGTTCTGGCTGCCTCTTCCTCCTACCAGTTCCACACCTTCTCCAGGTTGGCTAACTGAACAGTTGAGAATACAAAAGAGCAACACAGAAGTTTACCTGAAACTGATGCCACAAACTTGGAATAACTTATAAGTATAGTTATGGTGTTGAATAAGTAGGAACTGTTGTACAAATTTTAAATTTCCCATTAATTTTGTGTATTTATTTTACTCAGGTTAGTCAGAGCATGTTTTAAAAATGAGTAATCGTCCCAAACTATCAATTACAAACTTCTTTCATTTTCTGTTTACTTTTTATTTTCACCTATCTTTTAAACATTATGCTACTTGCTTATTCCAGTAAATTTAATATGATCAGAAAACAATTGCAAAAAAGAGATAAGACTAAATTCTTGAAGGGAATTTCACCTTAGATCAAGAGCCATGCAATTGCATTCTGTTGACATGTTGAGTATGCTTATTAGCCATAATGGTAGTTAAAAAGTCATATAAAAATGAATAAATGTCAGTTAAATTTTGTGCCACTATTTGTTGGTTTTTGTGGTGCTGGATTGAACTCAGGCCTTCACATATGCTAAGCCTGCACTCTGCAGCTTACCTATGCCTGTATATTGTATATACTCCCCAGCTTTATAATTTAAATTTTTAATCCTTCTTTCTCTTGTAACTACAAAATAATTTTTCTTTTTACCAGATGATTAAGAAAGCCATTAATAATGTCAGAAGAATGACTTCTCATCCAACTCTTCCTTACTGTAAGTTGTTAATTAGCAATGAATCTTTCTTATTCTTTCCTCTCAGTTTTGGTACTTTTTATTGTAAGGAACTTGTGGAAAGCTTTCAGTTTCAATTGAAGGGTAACATTTATTCTACCTTGTTTTTTAAGGAAAATTTTGGCTAGTAAATAATATTTCATCTCAAAATTGTATAAAAATAGAACAAGAGTTCCTTTCCTAGTGCAAACTAACACTGCAGTAAACTTTTGGCATTTTGCCCACATATTTCTAAGTTAATATGCTTTATTTTGAACATTTCTAAGTTCCTTAGAGCAGTAATCACGAACCTTTTAACGCTCTCTGTGATACTAACAGCCTGCTGTGGCATGCATGGTTTACCATCACTGCCTTAGATAGTGCTAATTGTAAGTGATAATTATTGTTTTAATAATAGGGTCATTGGCATCTTTTATTACATAGACCAGAGCCCTGCCTTGATCATTTACTGCTTAATTATAATCATTTTATATTTAATTAAATTTTGTCCATTTATCTTCATGTCAGACATGTTAATAGTAAGGACAGAAAATGGTGATTAAATTCTTATATTACCTACAGGATACTTTTTTTCAGTTATTCTTCCTAGAAGTCTCAAAACTCTCCCTTCCTTTATCCAGAACTTAAATAATAGGGAATTTATAGGAGATACTGATTAAATTGTGTGTTGGAAAAATATTCACTCATTAGTATATGAATATTCCAAGTATTTTAAATTATAACTTTTATATCTTGCCATTCATCAAATTGTCTTACCACATAGAAACAATAATAGGCCATGTTAATTAGGAGGTATTTGTATCCCTTCAATTTAATAACCTATAAAAATTTTTACCACTTTTCTCATTGGAGAAACTAATGAAATACAACTGGCAAAAGTCAGTGTTCTATTTAATTACTATAAGGGCTATAAGCATCTTTTGTCAAGATTGTATACTTTGTACACAAAAAGGCTCAAGAAACCATATTTTAAATGAAAAGAATGATCTCTCATATTGTGGATGTAAAAGACTCGTTCAATGTTTTTCATACATTGAATTTATTCAATATTAGAAGTATATATTTGTATGAGTAAGTTTAATGTTATTTTTAAATAGCCTATGCAGTAAGGATTCCAAGTGGATTTTACATATAAAGTTTAAATAATATTATTTCCGTAGCAAGAAATATTTGCCCTTGCTTTAAACTGTTCTTATTCTCCACAGTAGGATGTGTAAGTTTCCCAGAATATTGAAAGGACATAACTTTACCTCAGCCTCATAGACTATATCCTAATGGTTGAATAGTTTTGCAGTGAATATTATCTACCACAAACCCATAGATTTAAATAAAGAAAACCCCAGCTTCAAAGGCTACTATTTTTGGACTTATTTTCAGAGATATTATGTAACACTAAATTACTGCTGTCTTAACATGTTTTTTCTGTATTCAGAGAACTACCGTAACCAGCAGTTAAGAGAATTAAGACATTAAAAACAAATTAATTACTGGAATTTGTTTTTTGAAGGTAATCTTTTCTTGTTGTGAATAAGTCCCACAGGTACTGATTTAGTTTATGTAATGAAAATGTTACAAGGTAGGATTTTTGAAACATTGTACTCTGAAGTTCAGATACTTCAAACTAGCTCTTTTTCCCTTAGAATCCATCTTTTTAACAATCTGAGTCACTATAAGCAACTTTCCACGCTAGGGATCAAACCCAAAACCTGTGTATGTTAGACAAGTGCCCCACCACTGAACTACACTGAACTACCAGCCCTGAACAACAAATTTTTCTTTTGTACTGGGAATCAAACTCAGGGCCTCCTGCTTGCCAGGCAGGCACTGTGCTGCAGAGCTCCATCTCCAGCCCTGAACAACTTGACTGCTACTCCAAAGAACTTTTTAGAGATTGGACTAATAAATACACTTTTAATTCCCTGGATGGAAAAACATAGTTTCTCAACATTTTCAGAAACACCTCTGAAAATAATTTTTCTGAAAACACCTCTGAAAATTTCAGAATACACCTTCTGTACTTTCAGAAATGCCAAATGTGATTTTTTTTTTCTCCTTAAGCAATTATCCAACTCTGTCAGTTATAATTCAGTTCAATTAATGACATTATCTACCTGGAGTCAGAGTCAGATCCCGTAGGTTAGGGATTCAGTACTAGAAAACTGCCATCTGGTTCAGATGACAGTTACAAGTAGTGGGCTTTGACCTGTACTTTCACTGACTGTAAATCAAGATCATAATGGCCTGTTCTTGATTTGGGGAAACACTTTGCTTGCATTTACCATTATATTATAAAGTATACACATGAAAAGATACAGAATGAATTCCAGATGAGTCCTGAGTTAAAGTTGAAGTGTTGTGTCTTCCTCCCAGGTTGGTGCTTGTTCAAAAATGTTTGTAGAGCTTATCTCCATATAAAGACCATAGCCTGTCACTCTACAGCCATCTCCATTTTTACCAAAGATAATAAAGACAAATTTGCTTGAAGCATAAGTCTAGTATCATTGAACCTTGCCTGATTATATACATAAGTGCAGCAAGAACAGTGATTCACCATACAGGCATTTTAAAAGTCTGCTTTGCTGCAAGACTAAAACAGAATTTCAGATTAGATTTTTTTAAAACCTCTAGAGACTACAAAGCCAATCAAAGGGCTTGACACCAGATTTTGCCTGAAGTACTATACATTTGAATGAGTTCTTGCCTTCTCAAGATTCCCAGATATCATGGAGTTCTTACCTGGAAGTGAAACTGTGTACTCATAGGTCCCCTGTAAGGGAACTGTATATATGGTGGCAGGTCAGTTTTTTGTGTTTTAAGTTGCAGTTTGGATTTATAAAATCAATCTGAGTTCATTAAAATTGTCCAGTAACATCTGATTCTCTACATCCTCAAATATGATGTTCCAGTCAAAGCTTTAATGATAGACTCAGTGTTTTCAATTATGCCCTGTTACAAGGAGAGAGATTTTTTTCTTTATCTGCTTTTTTATTAGTATATGTTTACCATACATAAGGAATACATTCATCTTGAGGAGTTGGTGCATGTACTTGTTACATCTTAATCCTTTTTATTTCTCCTTGTCTCCCTCCCTCCCTTCCTTCCATTCCCAGATCCTCTTCCTATCTCCATTCTGTTTCCTAACATCTCTTTTTAATTTGCTCTTTAGATAATTTATACTTTGGTTTTCTTATATGAGAGAAACCTTGTGCACCTGATTTATTTCACCTAGCATTATAATCTCAAAGTACATTCATTTTCCTGTAAATGACTGAATTTTGTCTGTGTTTGTGGCTGAGGAGTAACACATACCACATTTTATTCATCCATTTGTCTGTTGATGGACATATAGGCCGCTTTCAACGTTTAGCTATTGTGAGTTGTGTTGTTAGAAACATGAGTAGGTGTGGGGCTGGGGATTTAGGTCAGTGGCACAGTGCCTACCTGGCAAGCGCAAGGTCGTGAGTTCGATTCCTGGTACCAAAAAAAAGAAAAAGAAACATGAGTATGTGGTGCCATTGTAGTATGATGCCTTTAACCTTTTCAGGAAGATATCCAGGGGCCAGAGATACAGCTCAGTGGCACAGCGCCTACCTGGATTTGATTCCCAGTAACAAAAGGAAGATTCCCTGGGTTGAATGGAATATCTAGTTTTAGTTTTTTGAGAAATCTCCACAATTTCCATAATGGTTATACTAATTTTCATTCTCACCAACAATGTAAAAAGGTTCGTTGTTTTTTTTTCCCACAGGCTCACCAACACTTGCTATTGTTTGGCTTCTTGATGATAGCCACTCTTTTGGAGGAAAATAAAATCTCAGTGTTATTTTAGTTTGCATTTTTCCGGTGGCCAGAGATGTTGAACATTTTTGCTTATATTTATTGGCCATTTGTGCATTGTCTTCTGAAAAGTCTTCATTTCAGTTGCCCAATTTTTGATTGGGTCTTTTGTTTGGAGAGGTGTCTAATTTTTTTTTTTTTTTTCGTTTAGTTCTTCATATATTCTAGGTAATAGTTTTCCGTCTGTGTAGTAGCTGGCAAATTTTTTTCCCCATTATGTAGGTTGTCACTTTACTGTTGGTTTTTTCTTTGCTATGCAGAAGCTTTGTAATTTGATATGAGCCCATTAGTTGATTCTTACTGTTTCTTGTGCAATTGGAGTTCTGTTCAGAAAGTCCTTGTCCATGCCTATGTCTTTAAGAGTGTTACTTATTTTATCTTGCAGCAGATTAAGTGTTTCTGTTTTAGTATCTAGATCTTTGATTTTTTTAAATTTGATTTTAGTACAGAGACATATATGAGTATAGATTCAGTCTTGTGAATGTAGACATTCCAGCCCCATTTATTAAAGAGGCTTTCTTCTCTGCAGCTTATGATTGTGGCTCTTTTGTCAAAGATCAGATGAATGTGCTTGCGGTTGTTTCTGCATCCTCTATTTTGTCTGCAAAATGTGTCTGTTTTTGTGCCAGTACCATACTATTTTTATCATTATACTTTTGGAATACAATTTGAAATCTGGAATTGTGATGCCTCTTATTTTGCTCTTGTTCCCCAGGATTTTATTTGCTATTCTGGGTCTCTTGTGGTTTTGTGTGAATTCTAGGATTTTTTTTCCTTTTTTTTTTTTTTAGTTCTTTGAAGAATACTTTTGGTATTTATATTGGCATTGCATTCAATCTATATTATCATATTCATAACATCCATTTTGACAATATTGGTTCAGCCTGTCCAGGAACAGGAAATGTCTTTCCATTTTCTAATACTCTCTTTGATCTCTTTTTTCAGAGTACTGTACTTTTTATTGTAGAGGTATACTTCTTTGCTTAGGTTTGTTCCTAAGTATTTAATTTCTTGAAGTTATAGTGATGGGCTTGTTTTCCTAATTTCATTCTTGATGGCTTCATTGTTGGTGTACTGATATGCTATTGATTTTTGTGTTTATTTGATATCCTGCTTCTTTGATGAACTTACTATTTCTGGGAGTCTTTTGCTGGAGTTTTTTTTTTTTTTGGTCTGCTATGTAAAGGATTATATCATCTGCACGTAAAGGTTATTTGACTTCTTCCTTGCCTATACATATCCTTTTTCTTTCTTTCTCTTGCCTGGTCTGGCAAAAGTTTTGAGTACTGTATTGACATGAGAATGGATACCCTTATTGTATTGCTGATTCTAGACGTAAAGCTTGCAGTTTTTCCCCATTTATTGTGATATTGACAGTGGGTCAGTCGTAAATGCCTTTCATCAGTTTGAGACAGGTCCTTCTATGCTTTTTTTTTTTTTTTTTTGTGCCGAGGACTGAATTCACAACCTCATGCTTACCAAGCATGCTCTGTGCCCCTGAGCTATATCCCCTGGTCTATGCCTATTTTCATCAGGAATTTTATCTGGAATCTATAGTGGGTTTTGACAAAGGCTTTTTCTGTATCTAATGAGATGATCATGTGATTTTATCCTTCTGTTTATATCGTGTATTATGTTTATTGATTGACATACATTGGACTATCCTTATATCCCTGGGATTAAGCCAACTTGATCATGAGGTATGATCTTTTTAATGATTTGTTGCCGTTTTGTTTTTTTTTTTTTTTTTTTTTGCTAGTATCATGTTGCTTATATCTAATTGTCCCCCCAAAGCCTCATACATTCATAGGTATGGCTTTTCAGAGGGGGCTGGATCTAGAGTGTGTAATGCTGGGGTGAAGTGCATGATGCCGGAATCAAGGGTGTGTGATTACTAAATTAATCCACTGATTAGTTTAGCATAGTTCTAGGCTGCATTAAGGGTGAACCACCCTGGATATGAGTGCTTCCCACCCTAAAGGATATAATATAAGGGATGGAAAGAGAGTTGTTGCTTGCTGCTTGCTGTTTTTGCTGTCTTCTGCCTGCCATCAAGTGTTTCTCTGTGACTCTCCTCTGCCACGCCATCCTGCCTTGGAGACAATTAACTATGGACTGAAACCTCTACAAACTGAGTCAGAATGAAACTTTGCTCTTACAATTTTGGGTGTTGGATATTTTTCTCAGCAACAGGAAAAGTAACTGAGATACTTGTTGAGCATATTTGCTTCTGTCTCTGCTAAGGAGATTGACTTGTAGTTTTGTTATTTGTATTGTTTGTTTTTGAAGGTGGTGTTGTTGTTAGGTCCATGTCTGGTTTTGGTCTTAGGGTAATGCTAGCTTTCAGAAATGATTTTGGTAACACTGTTTCACTTTAACTTTCATTGGAGAAATTTCCAAATAATAACATTAGATTTTTCCCACAAGTTCTCGTAGAATTCTTCACTGATCCCTTTGCGTTCTGATTTTTCACTGCTGTTGTTGATAGAGTTATTGCTGCCTGCAGTTAATCAGCTGTTATTGGTCTATTCAGAGTTTTTGTATCTTTTTGGTTCAAGTTTGGTGATTTGTATGTGTTTAAGAATGTCTCTATTTTTTCTAGATTCTCCAGTTTATTGGAACTTAAGTTTTCCAAATGGTCTCTCAGAATTGCGTTTTCACCTCATTTTTAACTGTATTGATAAGAGCGTTTGCTTTCTTTTTTTTTTTTTTTGGTGAATTTACCTAGGAGTTTATTAATATTATTCTTTCAAATAACCAACTCTTTTATTCATTGATCCTTTGTACTTTTTAGTCTCAGTTTCATTAATTTCCACTCTGGTCTTCATAATTTCTTTCTGTCTGTTAATTTCAGATTGGGATTGCTCTTGTTTTTCTAGGCCCTTGACATTCATCATTAGGTTTTCCCATTGGGATTGTTCAATTCTTTTAATGTTTGCATTCACAGGTATTAACTGCTCTTAGAACTTCTTTCATTGGGTCCCATGGGTTTTGACATGTTATGCTTCTGCTGTCATTTGATTCTAGGAATTTTTTTATTTCTTCCTTGACTTATCCTGTGATCCATTGATTATCAATAATATATTCTTTAACTTCTGTGTATTCATATACTTTCTCTTTTGCTTTCTAGTTTCATTCCATTGTTATTTGATAGTGTATAGGGAGTATTTCAATTCTTTTGTATTTATTTAGAATACTTTATGGCCTAAGATATGGTCTATTTGGGAAGTTTCATGAGCTGCTAAAAAGTATGTATTCTCTTCTCATTGGATGAAACACTAGATATCTTTTAAGTCTAGATACATTTTAAGTCCATTTGTTCAATGATGTAGCTTAACTCTGATATATCTTCGTTAATTTTTTGTCTAGTTGACCTGTTTATTTGTGAGGGTGTTGAAGTCTCCAACCATTGTTTTATTTTATTTTTGTTTGTTTGTTTGTTTTTGTTTTTTCTCTGGTACCAGGAATCGAACTCACGACTTTGCGCTTGCCAGGCAGGCGCTTTGCCGCTGAGCTGAATCCCCAGCCCCTCCAACCATTGTTTTATTACTGTCTGTTTGTCCTGTTATGTATAGTAGTTTTTGTTTTATGAGGTTGGGTGTGCAAACATGAGGTACTTTTATATTTATAATTGTTACCTCTTCCTGTGGAATTGTTCTCTTTATCCATTTGTAGTGGCCATCTTTGTGTCTTGATCAGAGTAGGGTTGAAGTTTCTGTGTCTGAAAATAAGATGGCTACTCCTGCTTGCCTCAGGGCTTTAGTTGTGTGGAGTATCATTTTCCATCCTTTCACTTTTAGTCTGTTAGCTTCCTTTTGAATGATCTGTGTCTTCTGTATACAGTGTGTGGTTGCATTTTGTTTTTGATTCAGCCTATCAGTTTGTGTCTTTTGATTGGAGAGTTAAGAACAGTAACATTGAAAATTATTATTGTAAGATGTTCACTGAATCCTGTCATTGTATTACTTTTCCAGTGCTGATTCCTTTGGGTTTATTTCCTTTTGTTTAACTGTTCACTCAGTTAGATATATTCTTTCCTTTGGGTTTAGTGCTGGTGGCCTCTCTGTCTCTGTTGAGTGTTCCCTTCAGTATTTTCTGTGGGGCTGGGTTAGTAGTCGTGTATGTAGTTAGGATTTCTTTGTCATGGAAAATCTTATGTCTTCATCAGTATTGAAGCCTAAGTTTACAGTATATAGAAATCTGGGTTGACAATAATTTTCTTTTAGGGTATGAGAAAATTTTGCTCCAAGCTTTCCTGGATGTTAAGGTTTGTGCTAAGCAATCTGCTGTAATTCTGATAGGCCTTTGTGGGTAACTTACTGTTTTCTCTGATAGCTTTTAAGATTCTCTCCTTTTCTTGAATCTCTGGAATTTTGATTATGGTGTACCATGGAGGGGTTCTCTACTGGTCATAGGTATTTGGAGTTCTGTATTCCTCTTGTAATTGAAATTGAATTATTTGCCTAGATTTGGGCAGTTGTCTGCTATGATTCCAGTGAATACATTTTTTATACCTTTTAAATCATCTTCTAATTCCTTTTTTCCTATTATTCTGATATTAGGGTTTTTTTTTCCTTTTTAGTGATCTAGTGGCTGTTGGAACTAGCTTGCATTGTATCTTATTTTAAGGGTATCATTGAATTTATGATTTATTAAATCTGTCTTGTCTTTAATTTTTGACACTCTATTCTCACAATGGTCAAATCTGTCAGCCATGCTTTCTTTTGAATTTTTTACCATGTTTGTGCTTGCTTTCTTTTCATGATTTCCAGTTCTTTACCAAAATGATCATTCATGTCTTATATTGTCTTGTTAACTTGATTAGCTAATTGTTTCTTCTTTAAGCTCATTGAACATTTTATTAGTAAAATCCTTTATCTGTTATTGAAGCATACCATTTATTTTGACCAGACCTTGTAACATACCTGAGACACATAAACATACTGACAGAAGCAAGTTATCTTGCTTTTGCTCTAAAATTTTAGCTATGTTCCTGGTACAAATTCACTACAAAGTTTATCTAAAAAGTAGTTTTATGAGTCCAAGAGTGTCGTTGATTGATAGAATACTTAGCACGCATGCAACCCTAAATTTAATTCCTGTACCAAAAAAATTCTTATTTGCCTTTTGTAAGGAATCTTTTAAGGAGACAGGTTCTCATTTAGTCTTTTAGTAGTTGCTGTGTACAAATCAAAACGTGTAGCCCATTGTCTCTGAAGCAGTAAGATTCCTTTTTTTCCCATTGTGTCCCATAGATGGATAATTTTATCTAAGTTAAACTTTCCTATTATGACCACCATAATTCCAAATTGTTTTTGGTAGGGCTTTATCCATTTCTCTATAAAAGCACAGGCTCTGAGTTTATATTGTACATACATAAATTAACTGGAGTATGAGATGGAGAAGTTGTAGCCTCACTGAATTCAGATGAACCCACGGTTCCATCTTCCCAAAACTTTGTCTACTGGAAGGCCCCTGCAGCACGCCATTGAATTTATATTAGACTCAGTTCATCTTACAGATGTACACTAGAACAAAAAATGCTCAGTGTTGGAGAACTCAAGGTACAAGTTGTAGAGCCAGATCAGAGAGAGATCTGTATAAGATGTCTGCATAACCAGTATATGCAGCAAGAAGCAGTGAACACAAAAAGCTCAGCAGGACAGCTGTGCCTGGTTACTCATTACTCCGAAGGGGTTATCATTAGGGATAACCGCTTCACTTCTCTCTTCTGACTGCATAACTGTTAAAAGATAAAATTAGGTACATTAGAAATTTAATACATTTATTTGAACATTAAGCTCAAATTCACGAGCTAAGCAACACCAGACCACTAGTGGTTCAGGGCTTCATGAAAGTGGCAAGAGAGGAAATTTTTTGTAAGGTGTTTTTATAAGCTGTGAACCAATTCAAATAAAAATACTTAACTGATTAAAATGGAAATTCTCTAACTAGAGGTTAGTTGGCAGTTTTTGGTACTCTCTGATTAGATTAGTTGGTATATTTTGCTGGGATAGGCTTTAGTTTTTGTCTTACTGTTTACTTTGAGTGGGTTTCCCTTTGTTCATACAGAAATTTAAAGTGCTAGAGTCATCTAGCTTAAAGGCCTCCCTAGTAATTATTTTACATTACAAATAATATTTAAAATTTTAAGTGCTTTTTAAACACAGTTATCTCCATTTTTATAATTAAGACTATTTGGAAAAAGGGAAGAGTTAACATTCCTAGTCTCAAAAAATTCTATTCTCAGTTCAGTTCCCGGTACTGGAGAAAAACCAAAAAAAAAAAAAAAAATTCTATTCTCACCCTTCCACCTCTGCCTAATGCTAAAATATTACAAATCAGTTGAAGTTCATTTATTTTAAATACTTAGCAAGGAGTTAGGGAAACTTAACTATTAATGTGATTAGCGTTTCATTAGCTATTTTTAGATATAAATTCTCACTACCCATAATATATTATACTTATAATTAATATAAATTGTGTAGTATATATTATGTATATTTATGAAAGTTTTATGTAAATAATCTCATTTATTTACTATCCAGTGATTTAAAGATCATTATTTTCCATTTATAGGAAGGAAATAGTAGCATCAAAGAGATTAAGTTTGTTAATACAAAATAGTTAATAATAAAGTGAAGATTTTGTAGTCGTTAACTGAGTCATATTCCTCAGTGAAATAGATAACATATTTTACGTAACAGGTCAGTTAGGATAATTTTCAGAAATTATATATTTTTGTCTTCAGCATGGCATTCAAAACTTTCTGTAATTAGCCATTTTTAGAGAAAAATATGTAAATTTAAATATTAATGATGTGACATAAGATTTGGCCCTTTAGTAATTCCAGTAATTTATTTAGTGATTATTATAATTTTTTTTTCCCCTTTGGTCTTTTTGAGGCAGGATCTCACTGTGCAGTTCAGATTGATCTTGAACTCACTTTGTAGCCCAGGCTGGCCTTGAACTCACAGTGATCCTCCTGCCTCAGCCTCATGGAGTGCTGGGATTACAGGGGTGCGCCACCAAGACTGGCTTTAAAAATTATTTATTAAAGGCTACTAGAAATCACTAAGATAATTTCAAGGGAAATATAGCTTAGATCTGATTTAAATATTTTTATAGTTTGATAAGTTCTCAGTCAAATGAGAGGTAAATTTATATAAATTATGATTTATTTTTTAGGTGTTTCAACCATAAAGATTTTCCCCACTGGCTTATGAAATAAATTTTCCCAAAGATTCTTAAAATAAGTTCACAGTTTTTGTTGTCTTTTAATGCAGATCTGACTGGAGCTCAAGATGGGAGTGTCAGAATGTTTGAATGGGGCCATTCTCAACAAATAGCCTGTTTTCGATCTGGTGGTAATTCAAGAGTTACAAGAATGAGATTTAACTATCAGGGAAATAAGGTAGTATTATAATATGTAATGGTAAAAATGGTTGGTTGTGTTGAAGTTCCATAAATATCACTAGCTTGAGTTCCTGAAGACAACAGTGTAGGGCTAGTAGTAAAGTATTAATCTATGTGAATTCTTTCTTTTTTTAAATTTTTCTCCAACAACGTATAAATTCATTTGGTTCTTCCTAGACTGTTTAATATATATAAAATATATTTTTTCATTAAAATTAAATGTTGCTTAAAGGCTGCATGTTTATTAGTTTATATTAGATTAAACATTTTTGATTAGTAAATATCAATGTCTTTATCCCTGGGAACCTGCTCAGAGTGTGATCCAGCACCAAACAATAGGTAGCATTTAGGAGTTTGTTAAAAATACATATTATTAGCCGGGCGTGGTGGCGCACGCCTGTAATCCCAGCACTCAGGAGGCTGAGGCAGGAGGATCGTTGCGAGTTTGAGACCAGCCTGGGCTACAAAGTGAGCTCAAGGCCAGCCTGAACTGCGTAGCGAGACCATGTCTCAAAAAGGCAAAAAAAAAAAATACATATTATTGACCCTACTACAGAGCTAGCGAATCACCATCGGCAGGTTCTTTTGTGATTTGTATACCTACTAAAGTTTTCAGAAGCACTGTTCTAGAGCCAGGGCATCAGCAAACTGTGACATAGCCGTCTGTCTTTAAATAAAGTTTTATTGCATCATTGTTCCTTCATTAATTATTTGTTTTCTTTGCTCTTTCCCACTGCAACAGTAGAGTTCAGGAGGACAAAGACATTCTAGTAGGGCTAGCCTGAAATATTTATTATATGACCATTTAAGAAAAAGTTTTCTGACCTTGCTCTAGTGCATCCCTGTCTTTACTTCGCATATTCCTGCTTTCTTCATATTTCTCTGTACCCTCATATCTCAGTAGCACTTTAAGCAGTGATTAAGTAAATAGTAAGTCAGCCTACTCTCTGTCTTCAGAATCATAGCCCACTGAAAATCATTCAGATAGTCGCTAGCTAATGGTACATCTTGTCTTTTCTTTCTCCTCAGTCTTCCAACATGTAACCCTCCTCACATGTTATTTATGTCTTGTGCTTCAAACTAGTATTTTTGTCACGAACATGTACACTTATACTTTGGTTCATGAACTTAATTTGTGGTACAGTTTTGGAAAAGATGGTCATGTTTGTGTATGTGTGGGAAAGATGGCAGTGGTCGTGTTTGTCACCCAATACAGAGTTTGCAAACAAAAACAAAATTTTCCCTAATGCTTCTGTTTGTGAACCAAATACTTGCAAACAAATGTGATCCTGAAGCAAGGAACCACTGTATTTGCATTTCACAGAAGTTAATATTGGTTCACTTAGTTTTAAAATCTTTGTTCTTAATGGAAAATTAAAGAGGTAGAGTAAAGAAGGCTTTCAAATTTGATTGTATTGTTTAAGTGTCCCTAATCAGAAAATCTGAGGTGTTCAAAAAGTTGTGGATTTCAGAACATTTCACATTTTCAGATTAGGGCTGCTTAGCCAGTATAGTTTGTGCAAATATTTCAAATTAAGAAAGACTCCAGACTGAGACACGAAAATGGCAAATTTAAGCCCAAACTTAGTATAACCCTGCGTCAAAAAGAGAGAGAGAAGAAAAGAAAAAAAGAGAAGTAAAGTATTGGGGATATTACTTAGTGCAAAGGCCCTGGGTTTATTTCCCACTGCTGGAAGAGGAAAAAAAAGAGAAAGAAGTCCTAAAATGTGAAATAGTTCTGGTCTCAAGTATTTCAGATAAGGGACTCTCAACCTATATTCTCAATTGTGTTCCCTATTAATGTCCTTTATCTCTTCATACTTTATTATTTTAGTTGTCTGTATTGTATTTCTCCTACTAATCTCTGTAACTTCATCTTTATTAATGCACTGTCTTGTCAACAAAGTTCTATAACAAGCACAGTAGTCACATAACTACAGCATGGGTAAGATAATTTTTTTCAGGAGCCCTTCAGGACACCCATATCATGCTTTACCATGGTATTTGAGACCTACATCTTAATTTTCAGCTTTAACATTCGCAGCAACTTTCCATGCAGGCGACTTAAAGACGCAACAGACTAGTCTTCTTTTTCTTTCTGAGTATCTTGACAGGAAGCCAACTCTCTTTGCATTCACATTAGCTATTAATGGATCCCAATAGCACATGTAAGCATGTTATCTCCCTTAATAGGAAAGCTTACTGGGTAAATGGTACAGATGACTCACACTGTATCACAGTAATGCTGATTGGTTTATGAATTACAAACAGAAATTAGCAGCCAAAAGTCAGTGAACATTTTAGAAAAACTAAGAGTGTAAAAAGGAGCATTATGAAGCATATATGTCCAGTGAGGAACAGCTCTTCCAAGAGGTTCAGGAAAATATTGCATTAATAAAATAAGAACAAGTTGGTATGAAACAAGGACATCAGGGCAACAGGAAAGAGTTCTTGGAAGTTAGAAACCTGATTTTCAAAAGTAAGGTCTGTAAGGAGGAACCACTCATCATACATGCTTAATAGCAGCACAGAAATAGTTAAAATTGGGAAGCACAAATTAAGAAATTATCCCGTAAAATGTCTAAGGAAATGTTTCAGAAAAAGAATAATCAGAAAAAAACAACAGTAGGTAAGCACTAGTCAAATGAGTAATAAGTATTTCCTCAAAACAAGGAATAGAATTTTTTTAAGAGAAAAGGCATTCTAAGTGCCAGGAAGAAATATTGAAAAACAATATACGTGTACACCTCCTGGCTATTTTGAGGGGTTTTTCACTTATTTAATTAAAAAATAAAGAGAATCCTGTAAGCTTCTAGGAAGTAGTAGTGGTATGTGTGGCTACTTAAACAACCTCCCCCTTTCAAATGAATGACATTGCACTACAATTAGCAGTATCCACAGATTCCAGTGTACAAAGGATGGGAGCTGAATTCATGTCCATTCAAATGGTCATTCACATTGGATGACTAATAAATATTTTAGGTGTACATTGGGGCTGGGGGTTTAGCTCAGTGGCACAGTGCCTGCCTGGCAAGCGCAAGGTTGTGAGTTTGATTCCCGGTTCCGGAAAAAAAAAAAAAAAAAAAAAATCCTTTCTAGGTGTACATTTTATGTGTATCCATACCTATATCTACTTCAGAAGTAAGATAAACTAGAAAAATAAATAAACTCTTTAAAAATCTGTAAAAATATATATAAACAGTAGATTAACATTCTTAACATTAACTATATCCAGTTTTTGAAAAGACATCATAATACAGAGGTAGACAAAGAATATAAACAGTTTACCAAGAATCTTTTTTTTGTCAATAACCCTCAGAGTTGAAGAAATGCAAGTTAAAGTACAACTTTTCTCTGGTTTAGACAAATATTTTAATAATATACAGTGCTACCTAACGTGTAAGAAAATAATGAATATATAAATTCATATCACTTCAGCTTTAGTTATGCCTTCATCTGTCAATTTTAAATAATGCTCTTTGGCAGAACATTTCCACTAGGTGTAGGGATAAGAATGTTTAGGCCAGGCCTGGTGGCATAAGTCTGTAATCCCAGCACTTGGGAGGCTGAGTCAGGAGGATCACCATGAGTTCAAGGCGAGCCTGAACTACACAACGAAATTCTATCTCAAAAAAATCAGAAAAGAAAGAATGTTTAAAACAGCACTTTTTATAATAGGCTAAATTGAAAACCATCTCTATGGAGAATGTTTTAAATTACAACTATAACTGTGCAGTATAATGCATAGCATAAGAATAAGCTAGATTTATGTCGATATGGAAAGATATTTATAGTAAATACAGTAACTGTGGAATGTGAATGTTTGAATATCCGTAGAAAAAAATTTTACAGGAAACAATGTCAGTTGTTACAGTTGGTATTTGATCTGGAGATGAGAGCAAGTATCCAAAATAGACATCTGTTCTGCATACTTTCCATAACCATGCACTATGCTTGTAATTTTTAAAGAAAATGTTGTAATCATTTTATCCTGCAAGCTCTGTATAACATACTCTCTTACTGGATTATTTTAATGTCTTTCCAGTCAAAATTACCCTGAGTACCCATAGTGGAATTCTTTTACTATGATAATTCTTATTTTGCTTTCTAGTCTTATTTATGTGTTTTCCTTATTTCTTGATGTTTTTATCTTTTTCAAAGTGAATAGGTATCTATCCTATGATAAACTTTGGTCCTATAACTTAATGTGGATTCCAGTATTCTGTTTTTAGAGTACTCAGAAATTATTCAGATGATGCTTTGGTTTTTGTAATTAAATGGGTATCTGGAATCCTTTGTCTATCCTGGAATTTTATAATGAATAGCTAAATTTTTTTTTAATTAGACCCATGCATTTGTGAAATGGAAAGTCAGTATATTAATTAAATGTCTAAAAGTAAAAATATGGGTGTCATAGTAAGGGTAGAATAAATATGTGTATTAGCATGTATATTGAACATTTCCATTTATTTTCTAAGTTTGGTATAGTTGATGCTGATGGATATTTAAGTTTGTATCAAACAAACTGGAAATGCTGTCCTGTTACTGGGAGCATGCCTAAGCCATACCTGGTAAGTCAAGACTTTTACCTATAAATAAAAGTTTTTATATTAAAGAAACTATATTTGATGCAAGAAATATTTAACTGAATAAATAAAATCTTATAGTCTTATGTAAATCAATCACTTTACTCTGACCTTGTATTATGTGAAAAGTGTTCTGTGAAGCATAAAAATCCTACATCTCTGGTAACTGGAAAGATAACATATATAAACCCTGGATGGTGCCTTAAGAGACACATGGAACTTGTAGATTATCAGTGCCCTTTTCTAACCTCACTAAACTGCAATCACTGTTCTACCTAACTAGAATTATTAATAGGCCAGTGGTCTGATTATTTTTCCATAGTTAGTCTCTATCAATGAAAAAATTAGAAAGGACATCCTGTAGCTGGTATTATTTCCTTGCTTAATAAAATATAAATATGTCAGAGCTATGCAAACTTAATAATCTTATGGCTTCAAAGAACCCTGAATTTATTTATTTATTTATTTTTGTATCTGGAATTAAATTCAGTACCTTGCACTTGCCAGGCAAGCACTGTGCCGCTGAGCTATATCCTTGGCTATATTTAACATAAAAGGGACTCAGTCCCTTTAGAACTGAGCAATATGTATCAAGGCAAAGTTAAGCATATAAGTTACGATTCTAGTGTTCTTCACCCAATGTTAAATGTTAGAAGACAGACCTGACCTAAGTGAAAACAAGCAAGGGAGGGGTGGTTAGGATACCTTGAAAAAAGGTTATTTTTTTCCCAAATAAGTTAATTTTTTTTCTCAAAATTTTTTTAAACCAACATTTAAATGTGCAAGGTTATAGTCACTTACAGACTGCCTTTATATCTTTAAACTTTTTACCATGATCTGTTACATTTTGTTTAATAGAATTTTGAGAAATATTGTATATTTTCTAATTTTGGTGACAATTAGTAACTTTTATTCATGTTTTTGCATAAATTATTTTAATGTTTAAGTATGTCTAAAAAAATGCAGGTTGTCAATATAACAAAGATAATTAAGTCCAAAACAATCTAAAACTCTGGTTTCTATCTTCCCTTAAGACAGAACTTTTCACTAAATAAGCCAAAGTAAAATATTTGAAGTTTAATCTTCTATGCTTCCTTTAAAGTTTTGTTTGAACTAAAGGAAAGGCTTGGCCTATGGGTGTAGGTCGGTGGTGGTGCACTTACCTAGCATATGTGAAGCCATTGGCTCTATCCCCAGTACATAAAAAGAGGAGAAAGAAAGAGTTGCAAAACAAGTGTGCCAAAATGTTAAAAATGGGTCATTCTGGGTAGAGGGTATCTGAAATTCTGTGTAGTGTATTACTTTTATAGCTTTTCTAAAGTTCAGATAAAAAGACACTAAGATTTTTTAAAAACATAAACTACACAATCACTTTTTGATTAATGTATCTATCCCATTCTGAAATTTTTATTAACAACAGTAACATTTACTGTTTATCACCATTCTAGACTTGGCAGTGTCACAACAAGACAGCCAATGATTTTGTCTTCGTTAGTTCCTCCTCTCTGATAGTGACAGCTGGTCTTTCAACTGACAATAGGTAAGAGATGATAGCTGGAACTAAAGTATGTGTGTGTATAGCTGAATGCTTTTTTTTTTTTTTCCAGTCCCAGAAATCGAACTCATGACCTCACACTTGCCAGGCAGGCACTGTGCCGCTGAGCTAAATCCTCAGCCCCTATAGCGGAATGCTTTTTATTGCTTTATGTCCTTGTGTCTCAATAATTTTTTTTAGGTATCTTTATTAGAAAGACTTGATGAGAGGTTTTTTGTTTATTTGTTTATTTATACAAAGCATTCATAGTTTCCTAATTGTAAATCTAGAAAAACTCTGGTGCCATTAAAGCAAAATCCATTTCCTCTGTACTTTTAATGTTCTGATGTTACATGTGTATAAGGGAAAGGGATTTGGTTGTTTGTGAAATGATCATTTCTCTGTGTATTTCCTATGTATTCAGAAAACTTGAAACAAAAAAAGAAATAATATTTATTGGCCATGTTATTAAGTTGTTATCATGACCTCCTTGGGTACAGAACAATTGCAAAATAAGAAAACGGGAAACTCAGGACTTGTTAGTTGTAAAATAGCTGATCAGTAGCAGTCCCATCCCTACCCTTATTCTACAACCAAAAAAAGTTAAGTTTATAGGAAACTGTTTCTTCTCCTTCGCCAACTCATCACTTGGAAACAACTGACTTCTGATACCCAGGAATACCGAGGTTGTTGACCTTTCTGTATTTAATCTTTTTTTTTAAATAAAAGAATGAAAACATATTAACAAACAGGCATCCATTTACAAAATAGCACAAGAACAATGTAAGCAATGCTGAATTACAGACAAGGTGACAAAAAATTAACAATGGTTGTTGTATTACATATTGATATCTTCCAAGTGGTTACTCAGGAAAACAAATATATCTGTATTTAATCTCTAAGACCTCACTTTGCACTAGAAACTGATTTGGGGCTCCGGAGTTTCTTGGGTTTTTTTCCTTTTTTCTTTTTTTTACCTGTTTTCCATAGAACTTTCTTGCATACATCAATGCATCCTTATAGTAGAAGTAAGATTTCTTTGTGTTCAAGAAAATGCAGTGTCTCGTGCTACTTGTTTACACCAGTCCATTATATTACAAAAGAATTAATACAAAATGTGTCTACATTCAGGCTTCATTTCATATGCCTTGTAAATACATACTAATCTAAAGTTACTCAATCCCAGCACTTGGGAGGCTGAGGCATGAGGATTGTTGTGCATTTGAGGCCTGCCTGGGCCACAAAGTGAGTTCAAGAGCAGCCTGAACTGCATAGTGAGATCCTGTCTCAAAAAGACAAAAAAAAAAAAAATAAAGGTACTCAGTTTTATAAGCAGTAGTTTTTAGATTTTATATAAAAATTAATCATATGTAAACTTATTTGCATTTGGTGCTTTTATAAATTTAAGAACTTTCTTTAACAGCAAAATTCAAATGTCATCATATGAACATTTTTTATAACTTTTTATGTCACTCAAAAAATAATCTTTTCTTTCAGAAACATATGTTTGTGGGATACACTTGTAGCACCCTCAAATAGTTTAGTCCATGGTAAGTTTTGAAAACATTTTATACATTTTGGGAGCCAAGAAATTCATAAACTAAAAGTGATTTTAAATTTATTTTTAATAACACATATTTATCAGCCTGTGAGATTTATTTTGCACATGATGTCAGAGTTCCTGTAATTTGAAATTTTAAAAACATTACCATTTACAATAGGACCCAGAATAAGGAAGTATTTGAGACATAAGTCTAACAAGGTCTGTATACAGAAAGTACAAATACACTTAAAGAAATCAAAGAAGATCTAAATTAATGCATTCTTCATTGTAGGATGTCATTTCCTCCAAACTTTGTAGTCCTAATCAAAATCTTAGCAAAATATTTGGTAGATATCAACAGATTAATTCTAAAGTTTATAGTATGGAAAAACAAAGGAACAACAAAGTACTGAAGAAAAACAAATTCAGAAGACTCAACATTAACTGCTTCCCAGACTTACTATAAAGCTATAGTCATCAAGTCATTGTGACATTGGCTTAAAAATAGATACACAACTCATGGACCAGAATAGATAGCCCGGTTACCAACTTAAACATCTATAGTAAATCAGCCTTTAGTCTGCTAAGTAGGCAGTTTAGTGAAGAAAGAATGTTCAACAAATAGTGCTAGATGAATTGAATATTGACTCTTTAAAAAAAATGTAGATATGTCTCACTTTTCACAAAATGTAACTCAAAATGCTTTATAAAAGCATTCTTCATTATTTGATGTCCAGTGTCTAAAATCCTTATTTGCTCTATTTCATTTTTTTAACTTTCAGCTTTTACCTGCCATGATAGTGGAGCTACAGTTTTAGCATATGCTCCCAAACATCAATTGCTAATATCAGGTGGCAGAAAAGGATTCACATGTGTATTTGATCTTCTCCAAAGACAACAGAGGCAACTTTTTCAGAGCCATGATTCCCCTGTTAAAGCCATTGCTATTGATCCAACTGAAGAGTACTTTGTCACAGGATCTGCAGAAGGCAATATAAAGGTATCTAGAAAATGGGAAAAAATCCCTTCAGAAACCCCTACTAATACTGATAATACCAGTCTGTTTAAGTAATAATATATTAATTTCTTTCTGATCATCACTACTTAAGTCATCCTTTGATGATGAAAATGATATTTAACTTTAGACAGTAAAATTAATGTTGACTCCATGTTCTGAGTTGTATAATTTACTGGATTCACTTTTAAGGTATGTACTAAGTAATGTATTGACATTTTCTTTTATTCCACATTATTCCCTAATTTTTCATATGTAAAAACAATATCCAGTCACTTAGTACCTGATTCAAGAACCTGAATATACCTGGATACACCCTGTTCTTAGCAGTCCTTTTCAAACCTCATTGGGTTTAAAACTTAGGGAAGTTGTTTAAAATGTTAAGCAAATTGTTAATAATGTTAGGGAGCTTATGAAAATTGCAGATTACTGGGTTTTAACCCAGAAATACTCGGTTCTAAACAACATTCAGGATTCTACATTCCCAGTGGTTTTTATGGAAGGTCCTGTGGAAATACATAAATCAATTGAGACTCCTTTTTGTGTTATTTTAATGGTTGGGAATTCTGTAGAGTTGAGTGATCTAGGCTTTTTAGCATATGATTTAGGCAATTCTTTTAGTTTGTACACTGTCTGAGGTTTATTGTTTAATCAAGCAAAAACCTGGAAATATAAAATTAATTCAGAAGCTATAACTTAACAAATCCATGTACATATAGATTACTATAATCATTGTATTTCTCCTAGAGAAATTTTTTTCTTCAGTGATGTCAATAAAATCAGAAAATAAATTGGTTCCCCTAATCCTAAAACAGATATCCTAAACGCATATAAGTGAAAATACCTATAATTCGCCTTAGAAACAGGTACATTTATTTTTTATAAGGGTTGCAAATATAAAATCTTAGTAAATTAAAATGTCTCCAAGTTTTAATAGTTGACTTTGTGTTGTAGTTAAAACAGACCTTTGCCGGGGTAGTGGGCCTCTGGGTGTCACTTGCCTTTTCCTAGCTATTCTTGATGCCTTGGTGAATATTCCGTATTACAAAGAAGGTGTTAGTTACTGCACTGCAAAACCACCCAGAAGAGTTCTTGATTGTAGTCCATGTAATATTACAAGTTTTTGTGGCATCCTACACGTAACCTCCAGTGCAGGAGATAATACCTTATTGTCTTATTAGATGAATTTTAAGCATGTAGTAATATAAAAGCATTTGGTAAATTGTAATACCATATACAGCATCGAAGTGTTATGCTCTTAAGACTGCACAGGTTTTTCTCTACCTTTTGTTTAGGCAGGCCTGAATTTTTCATTTGGATACTAAAAGTAATCATCAACCATGTGTTCATTTTCTTCTTGATATTTTTCAGATTTGGAGTCTTGCTACCTTTAGTCTTCTCCACACTTTTATCAATGAGCACGCTCGGCAGTCCATTTTTAGGAATATTGGAACTGGAGTGATGCAAATTGAGACAGGACCAACAAATCATATTTTCTCTTGTGGAGCTGATGGAACAATGAAGATGAGAATACTGCCAGATCAGTTCAGCCCCTTACATGAAGTGTTAAAAAATGATGTGAAATTTATGCTATAGCATTTTTACAAGAAGACGTATAATTTATTACCCTTTTGGTAGAAGTGGCCAACAGATATAATATATAGTAATCACTCTATACCACAAATAAGCTGATGCTTTGTTTTCGCATTTACTTAAGGAGCTTTACCCTCATTGATGCACTGATGCCTTAAAAATTAACAAAATCATTCATAATTTTATTAGAGCATCTAAAGTAGAATTTGTAAGTAATGCTGTAAAGCACATATGTATAGTATGTTATGAGTATGTCATAGTGTTAAAAGAATTTTGTTTTCTTATTGTTGGTCAACTTTTCTGCAGATACCTCTGCATGAATTTCTTTAACAGTAAAAATACCTTTTAAGTAAAGACTCACATACTCATCGCTTAATTCACCACTCTGACTTCCTTTATCAGACTTCACACATCTGAAAATATTTTCCTCTTAATGACAGAATGATATTTGAGTAAGAATAAAACAGATAATGAACCTCTCATTAAAACTCATTGAGACTTCAGTGATAAATGAGAGAAATGGTTCATTATGTAAAGTTTTCATCAATTTCCCTTCCACAGCCTAAACTGTGTGTGTGTAAAATGTATTTGTGTGTATGTATATATATGTGTGTGTGTGTATGTGTGTATATATATAGCCTACACTTTTGAATTTAGTTTGTATATATATATATTCAGAACCCCCAAGTTTTTCATGTGTTTTTGTGCCATAACAACTACTGCCACCAGAATAACAACTTTTTTTGCAAATGTTTATTTTGAAATGTTTGAATTCTCATCCTAATTTGCAAATAAATCTCAATAAGGCTTCCATGATTGTTATTTTCAGATTACATTAAGTCTAAATAGGCAATAAAGATTCTGTGTTGGCATATATAAGATGCTTAAAAGTAAGTTATGAATTTGACAGAGTTCTTGACTATCATACATTTTCCTCAGTTTTTTTTTATTTCTTATTTTTAAGGTGCTTTTTGTCTCAAAATTCTAAAAACCTTATAGCAGTGTTTTTAGTAACAAATGTGAAAACAGTCAAATTAAATATTTACAAATGTAAAATACCCTTCATATCTATTAATAGAAAATAAATTAAACCTTATATTTATTGTTTTTGCCAAAATATTTTATTATAAAATATGACCAAAATATTTAAAATTCACAGTGCTTTTAACTTAAATATGCTATTTCTGTCTGTTCTGTGCTGTACATTTTCTGATCCAGAAGTATAGAAAACGTGATAAATACTTGATTTTAACAAATGAGACCGGAAGAAGGGGGACAAGTGTTTAAGGGACAGTTATCTACTATTTAGCTTAAATTTATTTTGTTAGTAGGAACTACAAATTAAAGGAATTTTTATGTGGGATATAGACAACTATTATCTTAGAAATTAAAGCATCAAAGCAAAGAAATGAAGGGCTAGAAATGAATTTTGTAAATATCCTCAGGATACTTTTGTCAAAAAAGTACATTGTTAAAAGATTTTGTAAGTTGTATTTCATGATTTTACATGTATTGAGCAAGTTGCAGTGGAAACACTGTCATTATGTAGAGAGAGTTTATATATACAGAGTAACTTGTACCTACAAGTTGTGCAATAGCAATATATACCTATTTTGCCATGGAGAAGTCTGTGACAGCATTGGAATAATATTACTGTTTGATGTAGTTAAGCTTAGATTATTTTTCAGTAATTTCTTCATGAATCAAAATTGAAAAGGCATAAATAGTTGATAAACAAGATAGAAAATATACTAGTGTGCTTATTAAAACAAGTCATTGGGGATGAACAATTAACCATTTTAATTGAGGGTTTATATGAATAGCTGCAAATTATGTAAGCCCATATGTATTTACAGCCAGAGTCATAATATTTTAAATAAACAATCATGCAGAGACTTTTTTGGCATGCTATTGTTCTAAGTAATATTTATACCAATTTAGTTGATTTCATAAGACATTTTAAAGTGGAAGATTTCTGTCTTTATATGATTAATAATTGGGCAGCTTTCTCAATCACTCTTTTCTGTAATCTTTTTCGTGTAATAGGTAAGTATTAAGAAAGGTGGGAAATGAAAATAGGTGAACTATGTATGTAAATATGAAATGATATATGTACATGTAAATGCTCATTAGCCATATAACTGTAGTGATTGAGCACATCAGAATACATCTTTAATTCTGTTTTCTGAGAATATAGCTTCGTTATACGAATTCACAATATTCTTAGACTCATTTTCCAAAAAGTAGGGTTTTTCCAGCTGTTGCTGTGACAGTCATCTTCATCTTCTTTCTTGCCAACTCTTAGCCTTGTTCACTTTTTAAAAATTTCTTCTTTGAAAAAAACTGCAGAAATTTTTCACATTGCCTCAACAATTCAAACAATACAAAGATACATAATTAAAGGAAAACTTTATACAAACTTAGGGCAGAAATGCTTTTTTAACATGATTAGAAACCCAAACAAAAATATTTCACTAAACAAAAACTCTAAATATCATATGGCAGGGAAGCACAGTGCAAGTTAGAATAGCAAGCAGACAAAAAATTTTTTCCTTTTTTTTCCAGTACTGAGGCCCAAACCCAGAGACTGACACATATGAGACAAGTGCTCTCTGAGCTGTGTCCTCTCCCTTAGAAGAAAGTATCTGTGTAGTGACAGAAAATATGTCACCATCTCTGAGGCAGTGAGGCAGTGACAGAGTAACTTCAAAATAAGCTACTGGAGAAAGGTCAGAGTAAGTATTTGCCAGACTAGAACATTGAAAAAATCAACAAGCATAAAATACGTTTATCCTCATTAGTTGTTAATGGAATGCCTAAAAAAAAAAAAAAGGAACAATGTATAGGCATACATCACTTAATTGTGCTTTGCAGGTAGTGTTTTTTACAAATTGAAGGTTAATTACAATTGCATCAGGAAGGGTGTGTCTGTGCTGTTTTTCCAGCAGTGTATATTCCATTTCTCACGTTTTAGTAATTTTCATATTCCCAATTTTTTCATTATTGTTATATTGTAATTGGTGATTTTTTTAGTATTACTATTATAATTGTTTTGGAGGACTATAAGTTGAGCCTATACAAGGCTACAAACTGAATTGATAAATGTCTTTATCCTGACAGCTCTGCTGACTGTCTATTCCCCTGTATTTCTCTGTCTCCCCTCAGGTATCCTTATTCCCAGAGACACAACAGTACTGAAATTAGGCCTGTTAAGAACCCTACGATGGCCTTACTAACTGTTAAAATGAAAACAAGAGTCTCTTGCCTCTTCTTTTAAAAGCTAGAGATGTTTAAGCTTAATGAAGAAAAAAAGTCAAAGGAGGAGATAAGCTGAAGATTAGGCTACATGTGCCAAACAGCCAAGTTGTAAATGCAAGAAAGCAAAGTTGTTGAAGGAACTTAAACTAAAAATGCTACTCCAGTGAATATATGCATGCTAAGAAAGTAATACAGTCCTATTGCTGATATGGAGAAAGTTTCAATAGAAGATCATGCTAGCCGCAACACTCTGTTAACCAAAGTGTACTCCAGAGCAAAGACTTGATGCTCTTCAATTTTATGAAGGCTCAGAGAGGCAATAAAGCTTCAGGACTAGCCAGAGTTTGTTTATGAACTTTAAGGAATCCATTTCTCTAAAAGCAACCAGTCTTGCATGTGTAAATATCATTTTGTCTCACTAGTGTAAGAAGCTGAAAGAATAAGACCCACAATGTACAATACATGTTGTGAAATGAGAAGAAAGTGCTCAAAAGAGAAGAGAAATTGGAATGGGGAAATGGAGAAAAGAAAGAAAATGGAGAAATAAATAAATATATATATACATATATACATGCACACACACAAGGTAAAATAGTCATACTACTAATTGCTATTAGCTCATTGAAAGGAAAGGTTTATGCCTATATTCTTTGATCAATTTTTCATGCCTATATCTTGTAATATGAGCAACTACTTTGAATATAACAATATACAATATACTAACCATTGTTACTTTCCTACAATCTTGTTTTGAAATTTTATACCATGTTTTATTATTTTTCTTTTCTTTAAAATAAAATAAAATGTCACTGAAAAGTCTCAGAAAAAAGTGCAAAGTGAAGCAGCAAATGCTGACCCTGAAGCTTCAAGTTATCTAGAAGATCTTGATAAGATTTATGAATGTGGCTTCATATAATAGATTTTCAGTGGAAAAAGATTTGATCTAAGATTTTTCAAGGTAGGAGAAGAGAAACCAATGCCTTGTTTCAAAGGACAGGCTGATTTTCTTTTAGAAGGTAATGCAACTGGTGACTTTGTTCATTTGCCATTCTGAAAATCTTACAGCCCTTAAAAATTAAATCTACTCAACCTGTGCTCTATAAGTGGATCAATGATGCCTGGATGACAGCACATCTATTTACAACATGATATACTGAATTTAAGTCCACTGTCGAGATTCACAGGTCAGAAAACCTGACAGTGTACCTGGCCACCTAGGAGCTCTGATGGAGTTGTATTACTGTTCGCTTGCCTGCTGACACTAGCCATTCTGCTGCCCATGGATTGAGTGGTTTTGACTTTAAAGTCTTATTAAGAAATATATTTTGTAAGGCTATAGCTGCTATAGATGGTGAGTCCTCTAATGGATCTGAGCAAAGTAAATTGAAAATCTTGGAAAGGATTCACCATTTTAGATGCTGCTAAGAATATTCATGATTCGGGAAGAGAGGTTATAGTAATAACAGTAGGAGTTTAGAAGAACTCGATTCCAATCATCATGAAGGAATTTGAGGGATTTCAAATTTCCATGGAATAAATAACTGCAGAGTGGAAATAATAAGAAATGTGGAATTAGAAGTCGAGCCTAGAAGTGACTCAGTCACTGCATTCCCATGATAAAATGGAACACATGAGTTGTTTCTTAGAAATGAGCGTGGTAGTTTCTTGACATGGAATGTACTCGTGGTGATGTGAACACTGTTGAAATGAAGGATTTAGAGTATTACACAGACTTAGTTGATAAAGCAGCAACAGGGTTTGAGAGAAGATTGACTTCAGTTTGAAAGCTCTGAGTAAAATTGCATGCAACAGAGAACGAAGGGAATCATTAATGTGGCAAACATCCCTAATTTTTAAACTTTGCCACAGCTATCCCAACCTTTAGTAACCACTACTTTTAGCAGCCAGCAGCTATTAAAATCAAGGCAAGACCCCCCTCCCCTACGTCAGCAAAAAAATTACAGTTTGCTATAGACTCAGATGATCCTTAGCATTTTTTTGTTTCGTTTTTTGTTTTTTTCCAATACCAGGAATGGAACTCACAACCTCACGCTTGCCAGTCAGGCTCTGTGCCGCTGAGCTAAATCCCCAGCCCCGATCCTTAGCATTTAGCAGTAAGCTTCTTGAAATTTAAGAGTTCTCTTACAGTATTTTTTATTTTTAAATGTGCTTTTATTTTTATTAGTATATGTTTGGAGTACATAATATCACATTCATCATGGACAGTTGGTACCTGTACATAACACATTCTAGTTCTTCTCCCCTTCTCTGCTCTGCCTTCCCACATGTGCTCATCCCTCCCCTTCATTTGTGTTGAATCTGTCATTTGTTGAATTTTACATTATAGCAGTTACATCTTTCATTTCTGGTTCTTTTTGACTTTTTTTTAAATACAGTTGTGCTTCACTAAGTGATGGGTGTACTCCCCCCTCTTTTCATTAGTATATATGCAGTACCTAGTAAAATTCTTTGTGGGAAGTTGTTGGTACATGTATATAACACAACTCAGTTGTTTTTTCATCCCCTTCTGCCCTCCCTTGCTTTTTTTTTTTTTTTTTTTTTTTTTTTTTTTGGTCTTTTTGAGACAGGGTCTCTCTGTGCAGTTCAGGCTGGCCTTGAGCTCACTTTGTAATCCATGCTGGTCTCGAACTCGCAACGACCTCCTGCCTCACCCTCCCAAGTGCTGGGATTACAGGAATGTGTCACCACGCCTGACTCTCCCCCCGTCTCTTTGATCTCATTCCCATTTGAAAATGATGAATCTACTTATTTCCCATTATCTTTTATTTTGCTCCATTTTGAGTTTCATAGGGAAGAGAAATAATACAATATTTGTGTATGATTTATTTCACTTAATATGATCTCAGGATGCATCCATTTTCCTACAGATGACTCAAGTTTATCCTTCATAGTAGAGCTAGTACTCCATTATGTATAAATGCACAATTTCTTTATCCATTTGCCACATTCAGCATAGCTATGTTCTGGGGTTGAGGGTATAGTGGGAGGATGGAGAAATAAATATAAAATAATACAAAAAGCTGAGGTCAGGCAGAGCCCCCTCTCTAGATGGGAGGAAAGGAACTGCTCAACGACAGTTTAGCAGGTTGATGTCAGGTGACACCCGTCTGTCTAGCAGTCTACTTGCATGATAGCCTGGGACGCCATGAGTTCTTGGAGCTAGAGCAGCTTGTTCACATAGCTTGCCTTTGGCTCTCTGTTCTTGGGAAGGCCTTGCTCCAGCTCCACATGCGTGATCAATTTCCAGCTTCAGCCACTCCCCACATCCATTCATCTGTTGATTGACATAGCTGTTTCCAAGATTTAGCTATTTTGAATTGTGCTGTTAAAAACATGGGTATTCATGTATCACTGTAATAAGATGTCTTTAACTTTTGGGACAATACCAAGAAGGGTAATGGTTGGGCAGAATGGAATTTCTATTTTAGATTTTTGAAGAATCTTCATACTAATTTCCATAATGATTACACTGTTTATATTCCCACCAACAACATGAGTTCCTTTTCCCATACCCTCACCAGCACTTACCATGTTTGGTTTCCTTTTTTGTTTTTGGGGGTTTTTTTGTTTTGTTTGGTTTTGGTTTTGGTTTTGGTTTTGGTTTTTTCCCAGTACCGGGAATCAAACTCTGGACCTTGCGCTTGCCAGGCAGGCCCTGTGCTGCTGAGCTAAATCCCCAGCTCCTATGTTTGGTTTCTTGATGCCAGCCATTTTTCTGGAGTGAGATGGAATCTTGGTGCTTTAATTTTTATTTCTCCAATGACAATGTTGAACACTTTTTTCATATATCTATTGGCCATTGGTACTACTTCTGAGATGTGTCTGTTCATTTTAGTTGCCTGCCTTTTGATTGGGTCTTTTAGTTTGGAGAAGTCTAATGTTTTTGAGTTTTTTTTAATATTCTAGATGTTAGCCCTCTGTCCACAGAGGAGCTCTCAAAAATTTGTTCTGTGCATTGTCGCTTCACTCGGTGGTTTCCTGTGCAAACGTTTATAGTTTGATATAACCCTATAAATTGATTGTTGGTGCTATTTATTGTTCAGCTGGGGTTCTGTTTAGAAGGTGACTTACCTATACCCATGTCAGTGATGGTGAATCTTTTAGAGCTTTCAGTGATACAGTTATACAGACATGCTCCTGCAGCATGCCTGCTATAGGTTTGCCACCACTAGCCTCTCTCGTTGTTTTACCTGTTTTATCTTACAGCAGATTCTGTTTTAACATTTAGATCTTTGATCCATTTTTATTTTAGTTTAATATATGCTAAAAGATACAGGTATAGATTTGATCTTCTCTGTATGTGGATAGCCAGTATTCCCAGAACCATTTATTTAAAAAGTCTGCTTTTCCTCTAGTTTCTGTCTTTGGAACCTTTTGAAAGATCTGATAGCTGAATGTACCTGGGGTTGTTTCTGCATCCTCTATTCTGTTCCATCTGCTGCATGTCTGGAATTGTGATGTGTCCTGCTTTGCTATAGTTACCTGGGATTGCTTTTGTTATTCTAGGTTTCTTCTGGTTCCATATTAATGTTAGGGTTGCTTTCTCTAGTTTGGTGAGAGATGCTGTTTGATTGGGAGTACATTAAATCGGTGTGTCAGTTCTGGAACTATAGCTATTTTCACTGTATTGATTCTGCCTGTCCAGGAACAAGGGATAACTTTTGATTTCCTGATGTCCTCTCAGTCTCTGTATTCAGAGTACTTTGGTTTTCATTGTAGAGGTTTTCCACTTCCTTGGTTAGTTTTACTTGTAAGTATTTTGTTTTTCTTGGTGCTCATGTGAATGGTATCATTTTCCTAATTACTTTCTCAGTGAATTCATTATTAATGTACAGAAACATGATTTTTGTGTGATTTTGTGTCCTTTTATAGTACTAAATTTGGCTATTCTAGGAGTCTTGGTAGAATTTTTTGGATTTGCTATGTAGAATATCATGTCATCTGCAAATAATGATAATTTGACTTCCTTTGCAATACATACCTTTTTATTTCTTTCTCTTGTCTGATTGTGCTAGCTAATGTTTTATTACAGTATTGAACAGGAGTGGTAATAGTCTTGTCTCCTTTCTGATTTTAGAGGGAAAGCTTTTAGTTTTTCCTCATTTAATATGATGTTGGTAGTAGTTTATCATAAATGGCTTTTTATCAGGTTCAGGTAAGGCCCTTCTCTACCTTATTGTCTAGGGTTTTTATCATGGATTTTGAACTTTTATCAAAGGATTTTTATCTGTTGAGATGATCATGTGATTTTTGTTCTTCTGTCCACTTGTTTAAGGTTTACTTCAATTCCAAAATTTCTGGTTATATTTTTGTGTAGTTGATCTATTTGTCCAGTAGAGCATTGAGGTCTCCCACTATAATTGTGTTGATGTTTATCGTATCTCTTATGTTCACAAGTGTTTTTTATGAAGTTGAGTGTGCTTGTGTTCAATGCATATGTGTTTATTATTTTATCTCTATGTGTTGAATTGTTCCCTTATCCAATATGTAGTGACCTCCTTTGTCTCTTCCAATCAGTTTTGGCTTGAAGTCCACTTTGTCTTAAAATAGGATAGGTACTCCAGTTTTTTAGTTTTCTCTTACATGGACTATTTTCCATCCTTTGACTTTTAGTCTATAAATTTTTGTTTGGATTAAATACATTTTTTGTGTACAGCACACCATTGGATTTTGTTTTTTGATCTGTTCTGCAACTTGTGTCTTTTGATTGAAGGATTGAGACCATTCATACTGAGAATTATTTCTCAAAGTATTAACTTCTTTCTGTAATTGCATTATTTTTCCTTTGCTAATTTCTTTCCCCCCTTTTGTTTATGTGCTCGTTCTGCGTGGAAGATTTGTTCTCTTAGACTTTTTGGCATTATTTGCTTCATTGTGTCTTTCTAGGTTATCCCTGATGATTTTTTTTGGAGTACTGGTTTATTGGTCATGAATTTCTTGAGGTGCTCTTTCTCATTGGAAGACCTTATTTCTCCATCAATTTTGGGTCGGAAGTTGTTTTACAGTTGAAACACTTCACTCGAAACTTTTTTGGCCTTAAAGTTTATGTTGAGAAGTCTGCTGTAATTCTAATGATCTTATCTTAGTAAGTGATTCATTGGTTTTCTTCTCTAACAGCTTTTAAGATTCTGTCCTTGTGTTGGACTTCTCAGATTTTGACTGTGAAGAACAGTCAAAGAACCTCTGTGGAGAAGTTGTTTTCGTACTGTTGCTCTTTGGGATTCTATATGGTTCACTTACCTGCATGTTAAATTTCTTTTCCCATATTTGAAAAGTTTTCTGTTATTTCTGTAAGGTTTTTTTTATACCATTGCTGCTGTCTTCTGACTTTTCGCTAATCCCAATTAATCTGAGACTAGTGTTCTTTGTGGCTGCTACCAGCTGTTAGATCCATTTTTCCTGTTCTCCTGTTGCTTTTTAAGGTGTCTCTCAATTAGGCAGAAGCATCAGGTGTATCTTCTAGTTTTGACACTGTCCTCACATTGGCCACTTCAGCTGTCCATATTTACAATGAATTTTTCATCTCCAGGGTTTCTGATGGAACTCTTAATTCTTTGCTAAACTGGTCATTCATGTTTTGTATTGTTTTGTTCAGCTAAGCTAGCTTTTTGTTAGTGTCTTCTGTAAATTTACTAGTTATTACTGATTATGTCCATTATCAGTGTAGATATATCTTGGAGATCGCCAGGCACATTATTGATCTAGGGTTTTTTTAATCTTATCTTTGTAATTTCCAACTGTGGGGCTTTTGCTCCCTTTCTCTATGCCTCATAGATCAGCTTTGAGAGCAGAGTTTTTTGGAGGTATTTTGTTGCTTTTGTGTGTGTGTGTGTGTGTGTGTGCACGCGCATGTGCATACCTGCGCATATTATAATGGAAAGACTTGTTGGTATGAATATCTCTTTAGTTAGTAACTGCTTACAGTGATACACTCTGGGTATGACTGCCTGTAGACCTTTTCCTCTCTCCAAGGTCCATTGAACTCTGAATTTGAGAGGGAAGGGTGCAGTGCAATTAGTCCAGCACCACTTCTCTGGAAGTGGATCTCGGTATTGTTGATGACACAAAGGCAATCCAGGTATTGACGTGCAAAGAAAACCAATTAATGACTGTGCCATCTTAGCAATAGCAATAAAATCAGCAACAATAATAGCATCAAAGATAAACTGGACATTGATATACCCTAAGAACCAATAATATACTGTCTTTTGCTATAGAAAAGCAATTTTATTATAAACACGAAGACAGACCAAATACTGACATAGTGACTGTCTACTAGATGGAATAACCATACCTCCGTTAACAATAGAAAAGCATTGACAGGTGTGGTGGTGCATGCCTGTAATCCCAGTACTGTGGGAGGCTGAGGCAGGAGGATCATTTGAGTTAAAGGCCAGCCTGGGCTACAAAGTGAGCTCAAGGCCAGCCTGAACTGCATAGCAAGACTCTGCCTCAAAAGACCAAAAAGAAAAAAAAAGCATTCAACAGTAAAAGTGTAGTGCTACCTAAAGATTAAAAAAGCTTAACAGGTAGACTAGTAAAGGTAGAGGAGGTGTGGAATAGGAAAAGGAAAAAAGTAAAATTTGAAAATAAAAGGAAGATGAGAGCAAAGATGAAGGATCATATTGAGTAAAAGGAAATTAATAGAGCTAGATAATAGTAGGAAGAGAAAGGTTAAAAAACAGAAAAAATAAAACTAATAAAGGCAAACAAAAAAAGGTATGAAAAGTTGCTCTGTATTTTGACTAACTGGTTTCCAGAACCCTCAGTTTTGCAGTCCAGCAAGTCTTCTCTCTGCCTGGCTTCATGGCCTGTGATTCTGTGATGTGACCCCACCGCTCCAGAAGCCCCTTTCTCTACACCCAGACTGTGGCAGCCATCCAAGCGGGTGTGTGTCTTACTCATGTTGGCAGATTGGGACTGCTGCTCTCTGCTGGATATAGACAGCAGGGCAGTGCTTCACACAGACCACTGGACTTAATGCTAGCATTTTCAGGCCCAGCCACTTCTGAAGCCACATTCACTGGGCCTGGCTTTTCCCATGGAGATTGGAGCCCCATGTCATTTCCAGCCTGAACTTGAACAGGGAGTTCTGAGTCCAACCCACACTCTCTGTTATGGTTTGTGCCTAAATGTCCCCCAAAGCCTCATGCAGTCATGGGGCAGGCTTCTAGAGTTTGTGATTGATTTCTTGTCCAATGCTGGGATTATGGGTGTGAGTGCTACACTTGCCCTGGGTAGGGGAGCCTGCATACAGTATGAGGGAGGGAAGATGCTCGCCCTCCTCCTTTTTGTGCTGTTACTATTTTTGCTGTCATGAACTGTTGCCCTCTGCCATGTGCCACTCTGTCTTGGAGCCAACCGAGTATGGACTGAAACCTCCACAAACTGTGAGCTAAATAAACCTTTCCTTCCTAAATTCTGGGTGTCAGGTATTTTCTCTCAGCAATGAGAGAAAAGTAACCAAGATGTTCTCTCTGTGGCTGTTTCTCACCCAATCACTGTGATAGGATAATGCTGGAAACCCTGAAATGAAGTTGTTCTGCAGTTCTTCTTTGCCTCAGTCTTTAAAAATTACCACCTTCCCCAGTGGCTCCTGACTAAACCTCCTCTAATGTGGCAGGCACTGCACTGGACTTCTCCAATTTTAACCTGTTGTTAATGCGTCTCTTTGAGGGTAGCCTGCTGGCCTAGTCCATCAGTTCTCCTTGGAAGTGCTGGTTCTCTAAGGCAAGAGGTCTTGCCTTCTCTACTGGGCATTGACCTTGTCCACCATCAGATTGTTCAGTTCGTGCCTCTGCTGCCTGTGCTGAGGAGAAACAAAATGTAGAGCGGGCTCAGTGCTGGCAGGTGGACACAGCCAGGGTGCAGAATTCCTGGGCAGGAAGTCATCTGGGAGTGAATGTGTACCTACCAGCTGTCTATAGATGTGGCTACAATAAAATATTTTAAATTAAGGCTTATGTGGTTTTTTTTCTGACATAATGTTATTGCATCCTTAGTAAACTGCAGTACAGTATAAACTTAACTAGTATATACCCTGAGAAACCAAAATATTTGTATGATGTTGTGATGGTATGAGCCAAACCCACAGTACTCTCCAGTATGCCAGCATACCACTTTCATAAGAATGGTAGAAAGTCACAGCAGTTAACAGCATCCATCTGGGTGAATATGCAAGGGAATGAGCATACTCAATTATTGCTGGCAGAACTAAAGGAACTACAAAATTGCATAGGTGTACAAAAATTGAATTCATATACTTTCAAGAAATTACACTATAGCAAAAAAAAAATCACCCATGTACAAAAAAAAATCACCCATGTACAAAATGTTATATACAGATGTTTACTGAAATATACTGGAGTAAAAATAAATCAGAAAAATGATTGAGTAAATGCTGGTACATTTGTATAATGGAAAATTGTGTTAACGCTAAGAAGGATGTTAGATTTGTATCTGTTGACCTGCAAAGAGGTTAGTGAGAAAAACATTACAGCACAAAGTAAGTTATAATACTTAATAGTGTTTGAGGATTTTTAGTGCTTGCTATTTATATGAAAAGAAAAATATGTGTGTGAAAAAATATGAAATTTCATATGGGGAAAGTGTGTTGGTTGGGGGGGATATTTTGCAAGGGGGAACAATATAATACAGGACACATGCAAGATTATTTATAATAATCGCCCAAAGAACAATGTACAAAAGAGTGCAGGAAATCTGTCCACACCCTAAGACCAAGGAATCCAGCTGAGGGCCTATATCCCACACAAACGTCCTGCATGAGGCCCGCTGAGTACCTAGAGCTCGTAACAATGCCTCCCACAAATCCAACTGGAGGCCTGGAGCCCACAACAACGTCTCATGCAGGCCTGTTTCACGGATTTGCACTGGGAAGGCCCAGAGGTCAGTAGTGGAATCTAGGAAGTCTGTGCCAGCGGGTTGAAGGAGCTGTGCTAGCAGGCTGAGGGATCGTCACTGGAACCAGGAAGCAATGCTCAGAAGAACCAGAGCTCCCCTGAAAGGTACCACAGCAATCCTGAGCAACAGAGAGATACCTAGCTCCTCCCATAATCAAGATGGCCATGTTCCTATCGGGGAAGCCAACGCAGCGAGCTTCTCAGGAGACCAGCAGTGCACCATCTTCCCCTCCTGAGCCAGGAAGCAATGCTCAAAGTGAGGACCAGAGCTCCCCCAAAGTGAACCAAAGCCATTCTCAGTGCCAACAAGATCCTGAGCTCTTCAGAGGATGAAAACGGCCAAGTTCATCAGGAAAGCCAGCATGACAAGTTCCTCCAAAAGAACTAACAGCTCCTACAGCCTCTCAGCTCCCAACAGCCTCACTTCTCCTCCTTCAGGTCTGCCTCTTATGCTGCTGGCAGCAGTCCTCAGGTGGGCCTCCCACACCCAGCACCATGCTGACTCAGTTTAGCTGGGGGTTATAAGTTGACCACCAGTTGTCAATCCACTACAGAAAGTAAAGGGATAACTTCCAAATCCCCTCTCAGTAATGTAATGCCAAAGATAGTTTTGTGAGTATGTTAGCGGGGGTAGAGGTTTACAGTAAATAGGACTTTATGACTTTGGGAGCTGCTCTGTTAAGTGTTCTTGGATCAGGAAAACAGAATTACTGAAATATGTTTGCTACTTGGAGTATCATAAAAGCTGAACAGAGGTGTGGTGCACCTGTTAGGTTTTTAGCAAATGTGAATCAATTTTTGAGTTTTTCAAGATATACTTGTCCATTCTTCCTGGTTTCCTCCACTGTGTATATGGTATATAATTTGGGGAGCTAATGTTGAGTTAAAGCATCACATTGTTGGACAAGCCATTTGAAAGCAGGAACATTTTCTTAAATTCTCCCCCTACAAATACATTTGGTGGGAAATACATTTCTGTCCACAGGAAAAAAATACTGGTGGCCAGTTGTGTCCACTCAATGTACAATTAATGACCTATAGCCTAAAACTGTTACAGTATATTGACCCTTGGGTGTGTCCTAAATGTTATTTTTCAACCTTTGGAATCTATTCAGTATAATTTCTGGAATTATATCATAGTTTTTGTAGGCATATTTTGTTTTCAGTTCTATTTTTTTTTTTTTTTTTTTTTTTTTTTTTTTT
>NW_004955408.1:38863373-38871089 GCF_000276665.1 Chinchilla lanigera
CTGTTCAGGCTGGCCTTGAACTCACTTGGTAGCCTAGGCTGGTCTTGAACTCGCAACAATCCTCCTGCCTCAGCCTCCCAAGTGCTGGGATTACAGGGGTGTGCCACCATGCCTGGCCAAGATCATTTTTTATAATACAGAGGAATGAACCCAGGACATTCTCACTGAACCACCTTTCTAGTGCCAGAACCCTCACCCCCTTTTTTGAGACAGGGTCTTGCTAAATTTCCCAGGCTGGGCTCAAACTTGTGATTCTCCTGCCAAAACCTCCCAAAGTCCTCAGATTACAGGCATGTGCCACCATGCCCAGCTAAGGATAATTTTTTAAAAATTAAGCTTATTGATACATTTTAGGTATATGTAATGATCACATTCGTCATAGGGAATTTGTACCTGTATATGATACAACCTAATTCTGTTTTCCCCTTCCTCTACCCTCCCTTCAACCCTTCTTATTTACAAAACCTTTGTTTCCATTTTTTCCTTTTTTTCTTTTCCCTTTCTTTCCTCCTCCCCCCCCCAATTCCCCTTCTTATTTGAACAATTTCTTGCTATTTCATAGTATCTATTACACATTTTGGTCCTTATATACACTTTCATTTTTCACACCAAAGAAACAGTGCAGTATTTACACATGTATGTCTGATTTATTTCACTTAAGGGTATGGTCTGGGGGCTGGGGATTTAGCTTAGCGGCACAGTGCCTGCCTGGCAAGCACGAGGTCATGAGTTCGATTCCCGTTACTGGGGGGAAAAAAAAGTATAGTCTCGAGGTGCATCCATTTAGCTGGGCATGTCTCAAGCTTTTCTTTATGGCAGAGTGGTACTCCACTGCATAAAAAAAAAAATCTTCCTTATCCACTCATCAGTTGATGGGCATTTGGGTTGTTTCCAAGATTTAGCTATTACCATCCATGCTGCTATAAACATGGGTGTGCATATATCACTGTGGTATGATGGTTTTAATTCTTTCAGGAAGATACTGAGAAAGGAAATAGCTGGGTCAAATAGGACCCTAGTCCTAGTTTTTTGAGGAATCTCCACACTGATTTCCACAGTGCTTGAACCAGTCTACACCCCACCAACAGTGGAAAAAGGTTCTTTTATCCTCACAGCCCTGCCAGCATTTGTTATTAGTTGACTTTTTGAGAACAGCCATTCTTTCTGGGGTGTGATGGAACCTCAGTGTTCTTTAATTTGTATTTCTCAAATGGCCAATGATGTTGAACATTTTTTTCATATATTTATTTGCCATTTCTATTTCATCTGAGAAGTGCCTATTTCAGATGCCCATTTTTGTATTGGGTCTTTAAATTTGGGGTTTCTGAGGGGTTTTTGAATTCTTTATATCAGCATATCTCACAGAATTAGAGAAGATCATAAAATTCATTTGGAACTAGAAGACACCTTGAGTAGCAAAGGCAATTCTGGGCAACAAAGGCAAGGCAGGGGGCATCACTATCCCTGACTTGAAATTACACTACAAAGCTACTGTGATAAAAACAGCATGGTACTGGCATAAAAACAGACCTGAGGATCGATGGAACAGATTAGAAGATGCAGGAAGAACTCCAGACATACTTAGCCACCTTATCTTTGACAAAGTTGCCAAAAACTTTCACTAGAAAAAAAGAGAGCCTCTTTAATAAATAGTGCTGGAAAAACTGGTTTCCACACGTCAAAAATTAAAACTAGGTATCAATAAAAATAGATCAAAGATCTAAATATTCAAACAGAAACACTGAATCTGCTGGAAAATAATTCTTGAAGATATTAGTATAGGCAAAGACTATGAACAAAACTCCAGTTGCACAAGAACTATCACAAAGAATTAACAACTGGATCTCATTAAAAAGCTCTTGCACAGCAAGAGAAACCACCAACAGAGTGAGGAGACAACCCACAGGGTGAGAAAAATTCTTGCCATCTGTTCTTCATACAAAGGACTACTATCTAGAATATACAGAGAACTAAAGATAATTCTTAAAATAGCATCTGATTGTATTTTTGTTTGGTTTCGTTCTATGTTTTTCAGGAAATGCACTAAGCTACTGTTACCTCAGTAGACATGAAGATGACAAACTACAATACTTCACAGCCTCCCCTAATGAGAACCTTAATGGGGAAAAAGTGTCCCATTTGGTGATCACAGTAAAGGGAGCTTCATGTACAGGTGAGTGAAGCTCCAGAAATGAGGCACTTCTGAGACTGCAGCTCTACAACAGGACTCGGCAGGCGAAGCAAGGGCTCACTTGCAGAGTGCACATCCCCTGGACTTGGTGTGGTGCACACACTGTACAGTGATTCATCATTGCCTGCTTATCTCACTATCAAGTCTTTAGTTTCTGCAAAACTGTGATGACAACTGCTAAAGTTTCAACAATTCTGCACAAAGATTAAAAAAACTCAGAAACTATACCTTTGCATAGTAGGTGGCCAAGAGTGCAATAAGCTTTTAATTGAACATAAATTGGAAATAATGGTCTAAGACCCAAAACCCAATATTATAGCAGAAAACAACCGCACTAAGAGTGCTGACAAGTTCCACACAATATAAATCTGAATTCAGAAGGACAGAGTCTCATTCTGAATGGTGAAATAGAACAAGTCATAACCCTGACTACTGAGAAATATAAGGGTTTGATTCTCACAAGACCAGATGGAAAACTAGTTCTAGGGAGAGTGAGGCATCCAGGGAAGAGGTCATTTCCCTTGGAAGCTTACTGGTAAAAGAAAAAAAGTCTTATTTAACAATAAAGATCCAAAAGAGACAGACTATCCCACAAATGTACTTTTAATATTTTAAGGAAATTTTTCTTCACATTGCAAAAAAATCCACTATGCTCCTAAGCCAATACAGTAATCCCCCCCGCAACACACTTGCGCACACACACACTGTTCCTGTCTATGAATTGTATGTTATTTATTAGTATATGTTTGCATTAAATAATAATTACATTCAGGCCAGGCATGGTGGTGTATGCCTATAATCCTAGCACTTGGAAGGCTGAGCCAGGAGGATCGCTTCCAGTTTGAAGCCAGCCTGAGCTACAAAGAGAGTTCAAAGCCAGCAAGCCTGAACTGCGTAGTGAACCTTGCCTCAAAAAAAAAAAAAAAAAAAATTACATTCATAACTCATCTTTAAAGACAAAATTAGATGTTATGATAATGCTGCAAAAGTCAGACAAAAGATACAGTTGAAGCCGTGGATTATCAGACATTATTTTTGTGGCTAAAGTTACAGCTATAAATCAGACTTGTTCTTCAGTACACTCTTGCAAACACATAGTTAAAACACAAAGGCCTCAGAGACATTTTTTGGGGCTATATTTAAGTTGCACATTCTTGCTTTAGTACCATTACCCTGCTGGACAATGTCAAATGGTATCCTTTTGTCTCTCTTCACTGTGCTCAGAGAGCTCTAGCTAATCCTTTTTGATTTGGTTGGATGCAGCCTCCTTTGGGAAATCCTGCCCATTCCCCCAGGGAATGCAAGTCACTTCCTTCCTCCTCCCAGACTACTCCCGCACACATTTTTTTTTTTTTATTTTAAAGATAAAAGGAGGGAAACATTAACAGACATACAACATTTTCCCCGCACACATTTTTATTGCACATATCACAGCGCCATGCAGTTACTTCTCACACCCAAAGAGAGGAGGCTGTCAATGAAGAGGCAAAACAGAGGCTTGAAACAAGAGAACAGTACTCGAGAAAACTGAAGCAGATCTTTAAAATCTTCATGACTTTGTCTACAGTGAGTACTTTTACTTAATCTGGGTAGAAGCAAAACCAGAAGGCATGCAAGAGGTATTTCTGGCATGCAGCTACAGTAACAGCCATCTCTATTTGTAATTTATAGGGCTTGAGGACTTTCTTGTTCAAAGGATTTACCAGTTCAGATATAGCTACAATTATTTAAAAATATCATTTTGTCATTGACTATTAGGCGCATCTAGATTCTAATTTATTTTTTTTTACTCCAAATTGGAAATATGCAAGAGATAGCTTGAAAACAAAATGACTCTATTATCTATCAATCCAAGTAAAATAGGAAAATTAATTATCCTGCTAATTTCTGAGATACAGAGGATAAAGCAAAGCTCTATCTAGTTCTTTACCAAAGTTGAAGGCATTAAAGACTAATAGCACTTTGAAGACAATGATAAAAGATGCCTAATGTTACAAAGGTGCCCCTCCCCCTACCACTTCCCGCCTCTCTCAGAAGTAAACACAAGGCAAGGGCTTCTCTGCGTTGTTTCTACCATTAGTCCTGGGGTTGTGCTGAGAAGAGGCAGTCGATTATGTGGAGAATTACAAATTTTGTATTATTGTTTTTAAAACTTTAGCATTTTTACGTTCTGCATTGAAAGTACAGAATTTGCCGAGGATAAAAAGAAAAGAAAGGATAATTAATGAAATGTGGCCCCTGAGATAGAAAGGAGGGCTCAGGGAACTGTTGAACAACTTTATTTTGATTCATGGAGATGAAAGAAAGTCAAGATGAGTGTGGATGCAGATGGCATTTTTGGTGCCTGGGGCAGGAGATTGAAAATTTTTCTCTTGATTTCTGTATTTTCCATGAACTAGGAGGGGAGATCAGGTATTAAGGACCAAAAGGGTGAGAGCATGGCAACGATGTCCTGGGACATTAAGATTAAGCCTCGTCTTCCACTGTGCAACAGGATGTCCAGGGTACACAAAGACGCAGCTGGGGTTAGAGTTTATGAATCTGCAGAGGCACCAAGTTTCGTACTTTCCAATTCTAAAAGAATCCCATATGAAAAATGTAGGTAGCTATAAGGATCCGCTAGGTCAGTCCCTGGAAAGATCTGTGGGCAAAGGATTAGGAAGCACTAACAAGGAAGTGACTGCTGTCCTGACTTTGGTTCAGGTTGGATGAGGAAAAATGTCCCCTGGGAGAAGTTCAAATCTAGACAAAGGGAGAGGAAAGCACGGGGACCACGGGCAGGAAGCTGTAGCTGTGGAACGTCACAACGTGATCAAGGTACAGGCTGCTCTGTGGAGTGCTGCTGTATGGGCAGATGGGGAAGGGACCCTGAAATTGTGGAACAGTGAGTTTCCAGAATTGAGTTTTCAGACAACAGGACATCCTCTGTGATTCACATCCATCACACAGATAAGATTTCTCTTTCCATCTCACAGACTAAAAGAAAGCAAGCCTCCTTAAAGTCTGTGCTTTCTCCAAAGACACTCAATTTACATAGGAAGATCCAGCACTAGAACTCTCAATTGGCAGTGACAAAATCACTGCTCATGGGCACTGAAGAATAGTTTCTAAATATTTGGAAGAGGGGGAGGCCGGAAGTGAACAAACTCAATCCTAATTGAGTTGCATACTGTAGGGTGTTTTGAAAGTAGTTGCCTTTGTCCCTCCCACTACTGAACACAGCCTGCCAATCCCAAAACCTTTAAAACTAACATGGACTAGGCCAGGAATATACCTCAGTGGCACAAGTGCCTACCTGGCAAGCACAATGTCCTGAGTTCGATTCACAGTACCAAAACAAACAGAACAAAACAAAATCCCAAAAAATGACCTGGATAGCTCCCTTCCCATGGCATCAATCTCCAGGGCCTGTGCAGGACTTACATCCACCTCTTTGTCATCTACTTAGGTTGAGCCCTCACCATCTATACTATATTAGCTGCTACTACTGTCATAACAAACTACTACAAACTTAGGCATTTAAAACAACACAAGTTTATTATTTTATAGTTCTGTAAGTGATAAATGAAGGTGTAAGTACAGCTGAGTTACTCTCTGGAAGCGCTCAGGGAAGACCCACTGCCTTGCTCACTTAGATGACTGGCAGTTCTGCCGATTCTTGTTGTTGTTGCCAGGGCCTGTTCCCAGTGTCTAGAGGTCTCCCACAGTCGGGCTCGTGGCCCAGGTGTGCCCCACCACACTTTTTTTTTTTTTTTGGGGGGGGGGGTTTCTCTGGTACCGGGAACCGAACTCACGACCTTGCACTTGCCAGGCAGGCGCTTTTGCCGCTGAGCTAAATCCCCAGCCCCCCACCGCACTTTTAAAGGATGACAACTAGGAGGAACACAAGTCTACACTAGGTAAAAGAAGACCTCTGTTTTTACTGCACTAAACTTGTGCTTAGTTTGGGTCCACTTAAATAATCCAGCACAAGGTCCCCCTCTCAGTGTCCTCAATCGTACCTGCAAAGCGCCTTCTGCCATGTGATGTTAGCATACTTACAGGTTCTGGGGACTAAGGAATGGACAAATTTCAGGGCATCCTTATTCTGCCTACGACAGTGTTTCACCCTGACGTATTTCCATAATTTCACAATTACCTGGCCCTGAACTCTTCTGCTGTTTCTAGCTTAGCTTTTCTAGCACAACATTTGGTGTGTCTTCCATACTTAAAATCTGCTGGCTTCCTCCTAATCCAGGGTCAAATGAATGATTTTTAGTTCCCAAGGTAGAAAGTCCTTGGTGTCGGTCCTGCTCTTATTTTAGCTTCAATACAACCATCACTCGTCTTCTCCAGTCCGTAATGCTGGAATCATTTATGGCTCTTCACTTGTACTCACCATTAAGCTCCAAAGCCTTCTTCTAAACCCAGCTTAGACACCACCTCCTCCAGAAAAATCCTCCCTGCAGCTATCGAGGTTCTCTTAAGCACCTGGCGTATGTTCCTATCCCGTTTGTAGTAAACCCAAATGTGCTGTGATTTTGTCTCCTTCACTTACCCAACGTTTATTTGCCTCTCAGCCAGACCTGCAATTTCTAAAATGTGTAACCTTCTTTCCGGGCTATTTTAACTTCACTGTTAAGGACTGTGTCTAGATGCCTGCCCCCAGGCCCCATGCAGTTGTAGGGGGCGGGCTTTTTTCGGGGGTGGCTGAATCTAGAGTGTGATGGATTCGTAGTGCAATGCTGGGATTAATGTTAGGTGACTGCTGGATCCATCCAATACTGGTAGGGTGCATACAATATAAGGGACAGAAAGAGGCTTGTCTTGTTCTTCCTTGCTTGCTTTTGCTGTCTTCCACTGCCATGAACGGTTACCCACTGCCATGTGCGACCTGCCTTGGAGGAAGCCAACTATGCACTGAAAGTTCCACAACTGTGAGGGGAAATAAGCCTTTCGCCTTTTAACGTTGGGCGTTGGGTATTTCACCTCAACGAGGAGAAAAGTAACTAAGACTTCCACTATGCCTCTCTGTATCTTTGTAGACTTGGGGTGCCTATAAGACGTACACCGCAGGTTGTCGCGAAGGATGAGGGCAATGACATGCGGATACTGAAGTTGCTAGTATTACCAGTCGTCTTAGGGCCCTGCACAGAATTACCGTTTTGTAGGTGCTCAAGGAAGCCCCGAGCCCTTGAGTACGCTAGGGTCTGGGGTTGCTCCAGAGGAAGCAGCCGGATGCCTCACAGGGCGGTCACTCCAGCTCGCGGCGGAGGGGGAGCAGCCAGCCTCACACTCGGGGAAACTGGGGGTCGGAGCGCGGGACGGCGGTAGGTGTACTTAGAGTCCCTAGTAAGTAAACGCGTACGACGGCGTCCGGGGACTTCCACGGAGCATCACCGTCGCGGCGACAGACGGCCACATTCGCCAGGCGCGTGCAGATGTGCGCGACGCACGGGAGAGGAGGAGGGTGCCCGCTCGGAGCGTTACCTAGGTCACGCAGCGTCCTCGGCACCGGGTCCGGAGCCAGGGAACCGAGCCCGCGA
>NW_004955408.1:38872006-38886548 GCF_000276665.1 Chinchilla lanigera
CTCGGGACCGCGGACGGCGCGCTCGCGGAGCCCCGCGGGGCCGCTCCGCCGTCGGGGGTCAAGTGCGCGCGGGAGCGCGTTTCCGTGGAAACTGCCCGAGCTCTGGCGTCTCGGACGGCGGCGCCGTGTTGCGCCGGTCCAGCCAGGGGCCCTCTAGTGCGTGCAGTCCGCCCGGCCCCGGGTCTCTGCGCCCCCTCTCCTTCACTCCCGCGGGGAGAGCGGAGCGCCGTGAAGCCCCATAGCGTTCTGGGTGGCGTCCGTCTCGGAGGTGCCTTCGGGAAGTGACGTTCGCTCGTGTCGGGGTGACAGTGCCGCGTGGCTGAAGGAAGCAGACGGAGGTCGGTGGCCGGAGAGCCGCGCTGCGCGGCTGGGGAAAGTTAGGAGCCAGAAGTCACACCGAGGGCTGCTTATCGCCGCAGGTATTTTTATCCCAGCTTCGATCCTCTGCTACACAAAAGGTTTTCCACGGTGTTTCAACTAAGGAACATTATCCTTCGCAGTGTAAACATATGACTCCATCGCTGTTTAAGGACAGAAATCATTATCACACTTAAAGAAACACCTGGAAACATTTATTGCCACCTTCTAATTAGAACTGTTGTGGGGAGTTTAGTCAGCGATTTATTGTTAACATTCTAGCTAGTAACACAGTATTTTTTGTAGATTTTTGGAATATATATTTCCTGCCATATACATTGATTGACTCTCTCTTTTGAAACTTTTAACTTCTAAGTTTAGTAAATAAAGTTTAGAGACCTCCTGCTGCCCCATAACTTGTGAATATCTTGCAATCCCGACGAGAATGATAGAAGTAAGTGACGGACACAGTGCAGGACTTGGGCCGAGGTAGTTAGGAGGCCTGTTTTGTGCAATTTTCATTCTGTTGAAACTGGAGGAAAGTTCGTGGAGAGAAGTGGTTGCATTCAAACAGTACTTGTTAGGAAATGCGTTTCTCCACAGCGTGTGGTTTGAGGAACTTCAAATAGTGCATCCTGGAAGTGGGCCACAGTGCAGGCCACACACAGGTCTTGGAGTCACTTGATTCAATTAATCGAGTTCTACTAGAGATAGCCTGGAACAGATGCAACACACTTCTTTCTTGGCAGTTTCATTTCATTCATATTCAGGGTCAAACTTTGCTCCAAACCACGCGAGACAGTCTGTTACTGTCCTCTGTTTTCGCTTGGTGTGAATTGGGAGGGGTTGACCATAGTGCTTCTGCCAGGAGGTGGACGACTAGCAATGACAACCAAGGGCCACCTCTTCCAGGAAGGGAGAGGGAGGAGCCCCAGGAGCCCCAGTTAGTGTGCCCTCAGTACTATGAGCACTGAGCACTGCCTGGCAGTGTGACGACGCGCCCAGGGCCAACCTGTACGACCAGGTGGGCAGCCTGCCCCAGTTTCACCTCACCAGAAGTCTGGCTGGACACGAAGGTGCTGGGAGGGGCCTGTGTCGGCCAGGTTAACTTTTTATCGCCTCACCGCTCCTCACACTGCCCACATCCTGCTTTTAATACCAAAAGCACACAAAAGAACTCGGCAAACACCAGAACGCCACTTTTAACACCTCAACCTTCACATTTACCTGCAGCTGAGGATTTCCTTCCTGCTCTCCCGGCGCTGATTTTGGTGGTTGCGGTTTCAGGGTTTGATGAACATTTCCAGACTTCAATCCTTCGGGAAGCGCTACCTCACACTGAGCACGCACGGTTTGTGGAAAGTCAAAGACAGGAGAGAGCCTTGTTTCACAATGTAATGAGGCGGAATGGTGGCCGGTGACCCGTCCGGTTTGCTCTGTGTTTTGGCCTGCAGAGGAAGACTGGAGATTAAAGTGGAGTGCAAATACTCCTAGAATGTCAGGTGCAGAGGTGCTGCAGAAACTGTGCTGCTCATGGGCTTTGACCACAGTGCATGGGTTATTCATGTTTGGAGGCGTCTGCTTCCTCAGTTCGGCTCACAAAAAGTGGGCGCCATTCGTACCTGTGTAGGCATTTATTGTTCTAGCGTGTACCGGGTAGTGCGCAGCTTTTTCATCTTTCTATGAAGGCCTGGAATCCAAGAGGGCAGATAACTTGCACAAAGGTGCATGTTGATAAGAAGTCCCTGGAGTAAGTTTACAGTTGCAAAAATGGGTTCAGAATTCTTTTGTATTTCACAAAGGAAAGGTACTGACTTGGGATAGTAGATCTATTTTCAAAATATTTTCATTCCCATCTGAAATTAGTAACTGAAGTAAGCACGTTTCTTCTGACGTCTCTTTGAATTAACAGTGTCATAACACCAGTAAACCTGATTTCATGGGATTCTTTCCTTGGGCTTTCACGTCAAGTATGGAAGTTACCTGAAAAACTTGTTTAAAAATATTATGGGTTCTCCAAAAAATCACATAATATCCCATCCTTTTAGGAGCAGTTGCTTTTTTTTCTAGAAGTATTTATGGTACAGAATCAAAGCCGAGGTTTAGAACCAGCTGCAAAGCTGGATGTATATCAAAAAGTTGTTTTCCTATGGTTGGACTTCTTCCTTTTTGTGGGCTTTTTCTTATAGAACAAGGTGGAGTGGGGGTTATGGACTAACCTGATGATATTTCTGTCCAGGTAACTGGGAGACATATAACTCTTCTTTCCCAAAAAAGAAACAACAGGATAAAGAGGTCACAAGCATGGTTTTCCACTGGAATGCCAGCTTGTAAACAAATGTAGGTTAGTTTCTTTTTTTTTTTTTTTTTTTTTTTGGTTTTTCTCCCGTACCGGGAACCGAACTCACGACCTTGCGCTTGCCAGGCAGGCGCTTTGCCGCTGAGCTAAATTCCCAGCCCCGGTTAGTTTCTTTAATGACAGAGAATGAATTAAATTCAAATGTTCACTTGCTATAGTTTCCTTAACACTGGGAATAAAGGTGACTTTAGTAAAGAAGATATTGGTTCTAATGATTTTACTGGAATCAGCTGTTTATGTGTCAACCACCGCCAGTGTGACTGGGAACCCCCTATTGCAGGTCCCTGAGCCTGTTTCTTCAAGTGGACAGATGGTATATAAGATTGCTGTGTACATCCAGCTAGAGTATTCGTCAACTGTGGGCAGTATATGAAAGGGACCGACCAGGTGGTAGTCTTAGTTGGATTGACTACATGAGTCTCTTTTCAACAGCACAGTGTTAGTACTGGAGTTGGGGAAAGTGGAGAGGGAGAGCAATAACTTGTACCATATGTGCTTTACCAAAAACTTTTTTGTTGTTTTCACTAATAATGCCAGAGGAGCCCAAGAGACTAGGGTGAATACGGCAAAACTTCAGTGATTCCCAGCTGCAGAGTCACATGGTGATACAAGGAAAATGCTATGGATGCTGAAGATAAATGAGCAGGGTGTTTGGTGTTTTGTGTCTGAGAACAAGGAGCTGTATTCTTCATGCATGAGGGAAGCTTTTAAAGGACTGTTAAAATTAAGTTGTGAATAGTGGGGTGGGCTTTCACAACTCCAGACTTAAAACAGGTGTGGATGAAAGCCGATCGTCCAAGACAGACAGCTAGCTGCCCATGGTGTCACAAGGGACCGAGTGTCCTCAGCAGGGCTCGTCCATGGCAAGCATGCCCCCTGGGAACGCCCTGTGCTGCAGGATGCTCATGGTGCACTCTCAGATGCTTGACAAGCACCTGGGAGGAGGACACAGCCCAGCCAACGAGCCCTGCTCTCCTCCCATCCAAGGACTAACCAAGGCCGACCCTGCTGAGCTTCCGAAATCAGACAAGATTGGGCGTGTTCAGGGTGCGATGGCTGGAGACAAACCCCTTTGAGCTCCAGTCAAGCCTTCCCCACCTCCAACTCATCTGTCTGTCTTTCTGGAGATTGGACCCAGGGACTTCACACTGAGCTATATTCCCAGACTTTTTAAAAAAACTTTCTTTCTTCCTTTCCTTTCCTTTTTTTTTTTTTTTAAAGACAAGGACTTGCTAAGTCTCTAAATTGTTCTGTCTGGGCTGGAGCTTGTGATCTTCCTGCTTCAGCCACCCACAGTGCTACGATTAAAGGCATGGCCGCCATGGCCAGCTCTAATGCTTCTTTTTATTTATTTTTTAAGATTCTGGGCTGGGGATGTAGCTCAATGGTAGAGTGCTTGCCTAGCATACATAGGACCTTTAAGTTCAATCTCAACACTAAGGAAAAAGAGAAAGACTTCTACAATAGGGCTGCTAACAAAAATGAGGGGTACAGTGATTGTGGCATGCGGTGGAGAGCTGACTGTACCTCCACCTTCCTGTCTTGGGCTGTTCAGCTGTATTCAGACTTACACACATGCAGACACAACAAAGAATGCCCTGGCCTCTGGGAAAATGCGCACGTGCAGTACAGTGTTGGCAACAGATTCAAAGTTCAGAACAAACCTGTGACTCAAGACACTTAGGAAGTCAGTCCAGCACCAATTCTAACTCTTAGGCGATCTGGAAATGACTGTTTTTTCTTCTTCTCTCTTTAAAGACATGCAGTAGTTTTCTGGGAGATAGCTGATGTTTGATTAAATACTGCTTTCACTGCCTGGGTACAGAGACTGGTCCCCAATAACTCACGGAGCATACCTGGAGCAATCAGCGAGTCAGGGCTTCTAGCATCTGGGGATGACCTCTGTTTGCATATACTTAACCAGTTTGCCCCTTTGCTTTTATGGCCTGAAGGAATGGCTCCTGGAATGTGTCGGGGTAGGGAGCCCTGTGTAAATGGGGATCTCTCAAGGAAGAAAGGAGGCCCTGCCCTGTACCTGTGGTCCTTACTATCTCCCTGCCAAGGAGGCTCTCTAGGTGGAGCAGTTTGAGACCATGTCTTCTGGGCAGCCACCAAAGTGACACACTTTGAACTTGGCTTCTGTGCTGTTTTCTTTAGGGTTTGTATGGGGCTGTAGCTTCCAGTCTGACTACAAGTCAGTCACCTAGGAAGCTTCATACGGCGAGTGCTTATGCTTGGGCTCCAAAGTCCTGCAGCATTACCAAGGCCAGACCTAGGAAGTGGTGTTTCCAACTCCCAGCACCCAGTGAGTGAAGCACAGATTGAGAACTTGTAGCCTGGAGACCTGTTTTTCTGTCTTGCTATAAAGAAACTTAGTTAGGCAAGAGGTGTCTAGAAACTGCTTTTTTCTCTTTTCTTTTTTTTTTTTTGGCAGGAGAGAGCAAATCTGTTCAAGGTACAGAGTAGATTTAAAGAAGATTAAAATGTACATATACAGACACAATGCACCTGTGAAGCACCTTAAATAACTTTTTTCAAGTTGGTCTTCACTGCGTTGAAAAGTATTGAACATCAATAGATGAAGAACAAAAACTCAGTACTGTGACTAGGAGTGGCACCCTACAGTCGATTCAGGGCTGACAGCCCTGAAGCAGAAGTGTTGGAGGGTCTGCTCAGCAGTCACTGGTTGAAAGATTGAGATTTCGGTCCCTTAGTAGTACTGATGCTGTGAACTGGTGTTTTAGGTGACTTAATCTACACACCTAGGTTACTGTGTAGATTGCTGACCTAGGATGCTGCCCTTTTTTCAAGCTTGATGTATGTTTGGAAGAGCCCAGACCCAGCTTAAGACTCTGAGTTGTCAGACAGCCCATTTTCCCTGCCCTGGCAAGGCTGTGGCGACTCCAGGAGTACTGGCCTGTGCGTAGAGTGATGCTCTTATTTTGAGTGGTAGGGCAATAGGAAAAGAGAAAAAACACTGTTTTCTTTGCAGCCATCTTACCATAACTTCCTTCTTTCTTCTTCTCCTTTTTTATTTTACTTCATTATCATTATTTTTTTTCTTTTCCATTTTGGGTTGTGCCAGTACTTGAGACTTTCTTTTCTATTTCTAATTTCTGTTAAGTTTTCAATTTATCATTCCAATTGGGGCTACGGAAATTATGAATAATTAAAGTCCATTAATGATGATAGATAGTACTCATTTCAGTAGAGCCATTGCTTTTTCCCTCTACATTTAAATATTTGATCAAAGACCAAGTATGAAAATAGACTGAAGTGTATCATGCCTCAGCCTTCCTGTGTGGCTGGCTGTCCCCCAGGTCCAGCTCTGGAGCCCAGCACCAGGCCTCTCCGCCTCCTCAAGGAAGAAGTGACGTGATGGAGCAGTGGGGAGTGACTTCCTGGACAGATGCCGGGGCACCAGATCGAGCTCTTCCTGTGCAGACCTTGATTCTGAGGAGCCTGTAAGCGTCTCTGCTCCCAGTGTTACCCTCTTGGGAGTCTTCCTGAAATTGTTTCCCTTAATGGTTACCGTTAGTACTTGTAGGGTCAGTGTAACACATAGTGTACTGCAGTCATGTGTTAGTTTGTGGGGGCTGCCACAAAAAATGCCACAAACTGCATGGTTTAAGCAGCAGATACTTGTCTCAGTTCTAAAAGCAGATGTCCAAGGTGAAGGTACCAGCACCCTGGGTTTCTCCTGGCTTCCCTCCTTGTGGCTCGAAGGCGGTGACTTCGCTCTGTGTACATGGGCTGTTTTCTGTGGGGGGAACACCTCACATCGCCCTTCTTTCACAGCAGTTGTGTGGCAGAGGCCGCGTACTTGGCATCATTTAGTCTTAATTATCTGCAACACGCTTACGTTGGGAGTTACAGCTTTGATAATGTGAATATAAGGGGACACAGTCAATCCATAACAATCATTTTTATAAAGGTGATTGCAGATACCCTTTGTAGTGATGGTTGTGTGGCTTATTTCTGTACATAGATAGCTTCCCAAAGTCATAGTTATTTTCGTCTTAATTATCTTTTAAAGAAATTTAAATAGGAGAAAAACATTTTTTAATATTTGCTTACTTAGGGGCTGGGGATTTAGCTCAGTGGCACAACAGCGCCTGCCTGGCAAGTGCAAGGTCGTGAGTTCGATTCCTGGTACCGGAAAAAAACCAAAAACCAAAAAAAAAAAAAAAATTTAGGAAAATCAGGGGCTGGGGATTTAGCTCAGTGGCACAGCGCCTGCCTGGCAAGCACAAGGTTGTGAGTTCGATTCCTGGTACCAGAAAAAAAAAAACCAAAAACCAAAAAAATAATAATAATATTTGCTTACTTACTGTATTTGGGGCTCATCACTTTTTAGTGTTACCCAAGGTTGCATCTGGCATTTTCTCATCCTTTAGCATGAAGAACTTCCTCTAATACTTCTTCTAGTTCATTTCCGCTCACCATGGATTCTTTTGGCTTCTCTTGTGTGTGTGAATGTGGTGTGTCCCTGTGTATCTTAGTTTCCTTTTCTTATAAGCGCATCAGTCAGCCTGGAGTAGGACCCATCTCTGTGGCCTCATTTTAACCAAATCATGTCATCAAGTACAGTCATATCCTGAGATGTTGGGTTTAAGGCTTCAACATATGAACATAGGCAAGTGTTCTAGCTGTTCATACTGCTAACACAAGATACCCAATGCCAGGCACTTTATAAAGAAAAGCAGCAAGTGTATTTCTCACAGTTTTAGAGGCTGAGATGTCTAAGCTCAAGATACCAGCAAACTTCGTATCTGCTGATGGTTCTTCTTTGCTTCCAAGATGCCTTTGTGCTGCATTCTCACATGGTGGAAGGGTTAAGAATGAATGAATTTGGGGTCCTCACATAGTGGAAGGGCTGAAAGGTAGAAGGACTGAAGTCGTTAGGGTATCCCTCCAACCACTTTTATGACACTAATCCACATGGCAGAGCCCTTGGGACTTAATTACTTCTCCAAAGACCCCCACCTCCAAATGGATTTCATTGGGGTTTAAATGCCAGCATAAGAATTTTGTAGGGGCATAGTTTGGTCCATAACAATCAGGACGCCTCAGAATGCAGGCAGGAGAATGCCCCGCTAACAGGGGTCTAAACAGTAAAGACCTTAAGTTATTTTATGCAAAGAGTCCTCTTGTGTTGAGCAGTTCAGGGCTGGCCCTGTGCCGTCAAGGGCCGGATTATCCTCTGCCCCCTTCTCCATAGCTTGTTACCGTTCTTCTGCAGACTTCCACCTCAGGGGGCAGGAAGTGGCTTCTTTTTTTTTTTTTTTTTTTTTTTTTTTTTTTTTTGGTTTTTCTCCGGTACCGGGAACCGAACTCACAACCTTGCGCTTGCCAGGCAGGCGCTTTGCCGCTGAGCTAAACCCCCAGCCCCAGGAAGTGGCTTCTTGAGCAACATACACTACCTGCCCACTCCATCCAAAGCCCAGAAGTTTGTGTGTGTGTGTGTGTGCGTGTGTGTGTGTGTGTGTCTATTTGTGTGTGTCTGTGTGTCTGCGGACAGTGGGATGCAGAAGTTGGAGTGATAAATTGGTTCTCTTGAAGTATGTAAGCCATGTATGGTGGTGCATCCCTATAATCTCAGCTCTAGGGAGGCTGTAGCAGTAGGATTGCTGAGTTTGAGGCCAACCTGGACTGCATAGTGAGTTCCAAGCTACTACGTAGTGAGACTTGGTCTCAGAAAAACAGAAGGAAAAAAAAGCATTAATCTTGTAGTATCTTTTATCTTTTCGTTGGAAGTTAACTCTTTCCTGAAGCTCCCTGGCTGTCCCTGGCTAGGACTGAGACACAGCCTCAAGAGAGACAACAGATCGGAAGCGGGCATCCAGGGAACTCGCTATGCTGGGAGGAAGAAGCTGGGGAGGAGTGTGCTCATCGGGGAGGCAGGAAGCATCCGTTTTAGCCCCATGCTCCCGGCTGGAGTCTCTCCAGCTAAGTCCCCCATGGTAATAATAGTCCTAGGTTTTACTGGAATTAAAATTAATCACCAGTGATGGCAATGGGAAGGGAAATAACCCAGTGATTTGGAAGGTGTTGAAAACTGCATACATTTAATTACTGCTCATAGTGACTATTATGTTCAAGGGTTTTACTTTGGAGGAAGCATCCGGCATTAAAACTGAGATGTCTATAAAATAGAGTTCTTGTGTTTCTGAAAATGTTTCATACCCAGAAAATCACGACAGAGATTTATCAAGTACTTACGGTGGGTTAGGAACTACGCTAAGTGTTTTATACATGTTATTTAGTTTCATCTTCACTGTGCATGTTTGAGAAGGGCACTTTTTAAAAATAGTTTTATAAAATAAAATTTTATGCTATTCTCTTGCTATGTAGTGCATACTATTTTCACAAAGCTTTTGGAGGGAGAAAGGCATCACCATTAATCCTCATTTACAGGTAAGGAATGGAAGTTTAGAGTTAAACCTCCTGCACATGCCTGGCCTTTCTGGGTCCACACCTTGGCAGCTGAGCAGCTCCCACACTGGTACTCAAATGGCTACAAGTACCCGCCTCAGCGTCCTGCTTCAGACTCCCTCATTTTCTGCAAACTCTCACTGGCTGTTCCCTCTCCAGCTAATCTGGTTCCACCATCTAGTTCGTCTCCATGTTTCATCTTCACAGTTTGTTGTTTCTGATAGCAGAAGGATGAACTGTGGGACCAGGTGAGCTGGTTGCCTTGACAGTTCATGGAATGTGAGCTCCGTAACCTCTTGTCTTGAGCACCCAAAACACAGCAGCTTTTTGCAAATCTGATAGGTATCCAAGAGGCCATTTTGACTTCAGGTTGCCCTTGAAATATTTTGGATCATGTCATTTGTAACAAATGTCTAAAAATTTTGATCAAAATAGTAGGTGAAATCATTTATATTAAACATGAGAAACTCACTGAAACAAAATTCTAAGTTCCTGGCGCATTGCCTGTTGGGTCCCTGTGCCCCTCTAACAGTGGAATCCTTCCCACCTGCCTTCTGGCCCTTCCCACTAGTTTCCTGTTGTCCTGACACCCCTAAATTTTGTTAGCACTAAACAAAAACGAAAAAACCTGTTATTGTAAAATAAAAGAAAAATTCCTCAATCCACAGAAAACAAATGCACAGCTTAAGAGAATACTTATGAGGCAAATACCCGTATCATTAACCTTTAGGTCAGGAATTAGATTTTGCCAGAGTCCCCAAAACCCTTTAACATGTCCCGCATTTCCCTCTGCCTCCGCCAAAGTACTAGATGCTGCACTGACTTTTATAATAACCACTTTCTTGCATCTGTTTATGGCTTTATCACCCAAGCGTGCAATCTACCCCACTGTAGTTCAGTTTTGTTCATTAAAAAAACAAATAACAAAAACCCCATGTCTTTTATCTCTCCCCCTCCATGGATTCTCTTACCACCCTCCTCTCTGTTAAACAATTATTTGTGCAAGGACTGGGCTGTTGAATCTGAAGTTTCCCTCAGTCTTGGTAACAAAATGCACATCCACGGTACTCTTCCTCACATTCTTTCTTTTTTTTTCCCCCCAGTACTGGGAGTCAAACTCATGACCTCGCACTTGCCAGGCAGGCACTGTGCCACTGAGCTAAATCCCCAGCCCTTTCTGGTCTTTTTTGTTTGTTTCCTCACATTCTTTCTTGCTTCTGGGTCTAGAGGCTCAGTGGAACCCGGCTTTGACCCCTTTGGCAAGGTGGAGGGGGAGTATATTTATCTTCTTCACTGGAAGTCACATAGGTCTGGTTTTTCCATTCCTTTTTTTTTTTTTTTTTTTTTTGGTTTTTCTCCGGTACCGGGAACCGAACTCACGACCTTGCGCTTGCCAGGCAGGCGCTTTTGCCGCTGAGCTAAATCCCCAGCCCCCTCCATTCCTTTTTGATGTAAGCAGCTTTGATCCTCAGTGTCTACACCTATCAATTCATTGGGGTTGCAGAATCGTCATATTTTAATTGTCATTTTAATTTTATTGATTAGCTGGAGTAATTTCACAAGAATAGATGTTCCTTTAATCTGTTATTTGATACCTGGTGGTAGAATTCATATAGGAAAGACAAGATAATTGCTTATTTCCCTTGTTTTACCTGCTTTTCGAGAGTTGATTTCATGTCATTCTCAGAAAGGGACAGCTAAGGTTTTTTAAAATTATAAGCCCGGGATATTAACTGTATCTGGGTTTCAGTCCATTGAAGTTTTAATTTTTATTGTGAATCGAATGATGCTGTCCTTGGCTGGAGCCTCTTTCAGTTGGCTCCTGAGTTCTTTTTATTCTTTCGGTGGTAGAGATTGAATGCAACGCCTTAGCACTGAGCTACATCCTCAGCCCCTTCTACATTTTTAAAATTTTACTTTGAAGCAGGATTTCACTAAATTGTGGGCCTTGAACTTGTGATATTCATACTTCCGCTGCCCAGAGTGCTGGCATCACAGATATGTGCCATTTTGCCCAGAACCACATTTTCACTGAAACAGTAAAAGTAATTCATTCGTCATATGCCATACTTGTTCCCCCTTACTTTTTATGGTTCTCAGCACGTGGGCAGGTCATGTTGTTGTTGTATACTAAAGAATCTTCCCTTCGATGCTCATTCGGGGAGATTGCTGCAAGTGGCTATGAACATGCTGTTCATCAGTCGTCTCACTCGTGTCTCTATACATTTTAGTTAAAACTTTCCCAAGTAGATCTATTCAGAAGGGCTTGTGCAAACAATGTCCCCTCATTTCTTGATAATCCTTTGTGACCTCTATAATTAAGGGCAGTTTTGGTGAATATAGAGACCTTGGCTCTCCAGACAAGGAGACACATGCCCATAATTTCTGCACTCCCGAGCTTAAGGCAGGAAGATCAATAAGTTCAAGCCCAACCTGGGCAACTTGTGAGACTTTGTCTCAAAATTTTAAAATTTGTGAAGGGCTGGGCATGTAGCTAAGCAAAGACAGCTGGTTTAATCCCTAGGACCATAAGGAAAAAATTCTTGGCTCACATTATTTGTCTTTGACAACTTTAAATAACGTCACTTAGCTTCCTTTTGACAGAAAGTATTGTCAAAAAGTCTGATGATGACCTCATTTTCTCTCTTGATGTGATCTGCTTTTTTTGGCACTTTTGAGAGCACCAACTGTCTCTTTATTTCATTCAATCTACTATGTAGCTAGCATTCCAGTACCTCCTGGGATTGGAGAGCCATTATGCTACCGAGTCCGAGTTTATGATATGGTCATTCCTGGTGCCAGATAACCTCTTCCTCTTAACCTAGATGAGCCACATACTCTTAGTGAGCTTTGCTTTTTCCTCATCTTATAACTTCAGGTGGACCCTGTGAAGTGTACACAACCCTAAACATGTGCTTGTTTTCGAAATGATGTGGAAGGATGTGGGCTTTTCCTTATTAGCTTGTCCGGAATTGCCCTGTCCCTGTTAACTCTTCCCTCCCTGGGTGAGGCTATACCGGACTCTTCCTGAGTAGAAGTTATGCGGCTGCCTATACCCGCTCCTCCTCCGGACTTGTCCTGTGGGTTCACAGCATTTTCAGGACTAGAACACAGAACCAGAGCATATGGCTCCACAGCGAAGACCAGGGTAGCTCTGAGCCTCTTCGTGCTCACTTTGACCTCATTTCATGAGTCTCATAGCCCGGACTCTGGCTTCTTTATGACCTCTCTTTTCTGACCACTGTGGCATGGCTGGGTGCTGGGTCTCCCCCTTTCCTGAGAGACCTTTTCTTGCTGCTGTCTCTCGACTGATCTTTTCCTTACCACTTGGCATTAGAACTTGGGCAGGTGTTATAAAATGGGGACCCGCAGTCTAGATAGAGTGCATTTTGTTCCACGTACTGTTTAGTTTTTAAAATGTAAATGTTGGTGACCAGCATGACATATGTGCCAGATTGCTCAAAAATTCTGGTGCTGCCCTTTGTATTACCCTGTTTGGTTGTGCATTTCATTTATCTGCCTCGATTCTTTAGATAATTGAGTTAGCCTTTGTCTGAGCCCAGTGTGGCTGTAAAGGCTCAGTACTTACCCATCACCTTGCTGTGTGCCAGACACTGTAGTAAGATCTCTGTGTGCACTGCCAGTAACACAGTTGGGCTTCAGGACCGGAGGGTGGGCCCGGATACTCCTTGGGGTTTAGGTCCCGAACAGACCTTCTGCAGAACTCCACAGCCTCCCTGATTTAGACCCTGCAGCATGAATAGGCAGGAGGGAGGGTGAGAGAAAGCCCCACACCCGAGTAGCTCCAGGCTTGTAAGTCATATGTCCTGCTGTTAGCAGCAAGTCAGCAGTGTTACCAGTGCTCCCTTCTTAACACCTCCACAGAGGCACTGGGGCGGGGACTACTGTATCAGTATCGGGTCTAGGTAGCCATTCTAATCTGGTGCAGAAAGAAGTTAAAAACACCTAAAAAATAAGGTTACGAATGTCTTCCTGTCCATGCTACCTCAACATATGTCCTCAGAACCTTGTTTTTAAATTGCATTGGGTAGAATGGAAAAAGCCCATGATGGGCATGCAGGAGGGGGCTGTCCAGTAACTGGCCAAGATGTTCAACCTGGCTGGGCCAACACTGCCATATTTAAGAAATGAGTGGTTTGGAGGAGGTCATCTTAGCCCTCCCCAGCTCGAAATTCTATGTTTTGATAATTATCTGTATTCTCCATTGTCATTTTAAGCGTGGAAACCAGGGAGGCTGAAGCCACTGGTAAAGAAAAGGAGATGAGTGCCCTGGTCGTCTGGGCAGGAAGGCCGCCCTGCCTGTGGGCCGTGGCGGGGGAGGGACTCCAGCTTGAATCTTCTGGGAGCTGAGGGTGAGTCAATTTATTTTTAGACTCTCCGCATTCCCCTTCATTGGCAGGTGACGGTTAACTGTACGTGGATATGTGACATCTTGCTGCACGATGTCTTACACCGGAGGGGCCGTCTACAACAGTATCTGTGAAGCTGGTACAAGTGGCCCCAAACAAGTTCTGGTGTAAAAAGGATTCATTTCAGTGTTGTTTTTAAGGATAAAGGGTGTCCTGGGTGTAGCTCAGTGGTACAGTGCTTGCCTTTCACACACGAGACCCCAGGTTTGAAAAAATAAAAAGAATCAGTGAGAACCTCGCTATGACTTATTCACCAGTTGCTTACACATGCACACACACACACTAGACGGAGCAGCGTGCACACTGTGCCACTGTAGAACAGGGTTTGTCTCTGTGAGCTGACATGGAAAGATCTCCAAGACTGATTAAATTCGAAAACCAAATAATGATCTCATTATCTTCAAAGAGGCGTATCATGTTTATGAGTGCATAAGTGTGAAAAGAATGAGCAGTATACCATTTCACAGTGGAACTACAGAATGGAAAAGTTTATATTTTCACTTTACACTGTCTGTAGTGTTTAAATTTTCATAATAAATATATATTTGCCACAGGAGAGAATTTTAGATTTCTATGAGGTTTGGGGGCATTCTAATAACTCCTTGGAAAAATCAGTATAAAAATAGTGCCTGAGAAAAGCAAGGCATATATAAACACTCAGCTGTCAACATGGAGAGCTCTGTGTACCTGCCTTTGCTACCCTCTTTTCAAAACGTAGCTCTCAGAGCTTCCTTGCTGTACCTCAGAATAGTCAGTGGCCCCCTACGTCTGTTTTTAAAAAGTCCTGGAGAGCAGCGCGCAGTGCCAGCGGACTGCAGGCCTGGCCAGAGCGTTGGTTACCCCTGTGCTGGCCAGCTTTGGGGAGGCTCGGCTGTGCACTGGCACGGTACTGTTGTGGGTGCATTTGTAGAACAGTGAGTTTGAGGCTCCTCGTGTGTGAAGACAATACTTGCTCACTTGC
>NW_004955408.1:38892902-38893946 GCF_000276665.1 Chinchilla lanigera
GTTCAAGACCAGCCTGGGCTACAAAGTGAGCTCAAGGCCAGCCTGAACTGCATAGTGAGACCCTGCCTCAAAAAGACAAAAAAAAAAAAAAAAAATTAAAAAAAAAAAATATATCTTCTAGGTTCATTCATGTTATTGCAAATAACAAGATTTCTTCTTTTTGAAAGGTGAATAATAGTTCATTGTGCACGTATACACACATTTTCTTTTATCCGTTCAGGATGATGAAATGTTTGATTGTAATGATGGTTGTGCAACTCTGTAAACTGATCAGAAATCATTTCATTGTGCACTTACAATGGTAGATTAAAACTTAGTAAAGCTGTGGATGAAGAAAGGTATCAAACAGGAGCCAAGTGGAGAGGTATAAATGAAACAAGGCTGGCACACTACTGATTGTGGAAGGTGGGTAATGGATAATGGTAATTTATTATACTCTTCTTTCTACTTTTGGGCATGCTTGAAAATTTGGATAACAAAAAAAAGTTTTTTAAAAAATTTATTTAAAAGAGTAAAAGAAGGATAACATAGTAACGGGGATTTACCGAATTACAGACAAAGTGGTAGGACATTATCAATGGTTGTTATTTTACAAAAAATTTTTTAAAGGCAGTCATAAGCCTGTTACCATGCAGATGTCGGATAACATCTGCAACTCAGGTTTTACATTTTTACAGTGGTAGATGTCCTGGGCACTCTGGGACAGGTTTAACTCTCATTGAAATCACACCTATAGTATATTAATCACTTTTAGTGTGTCAACTCTTTCAGATGCCTGAGCAGGAATTTGAGAAAATCATGATGATCATATCATTGGAAAGAAGATTACATTAAGTAAGTTTGATACACTTTAGAAAGGATACGCTTGGAAAAGTAAACAGTCAGAAAGTGTTATCTATAATAGCTCTAACTAATCAAATTTTTTAATACTTGAAACTTAGAAACAAAATTCCATTCTAGTCCTTTGTCAAAAGCAATGATGATAGTTGTCATTTTCTTTCCTTACTATACACTTGTCCTAGTTCTATTTCTTTTTTTTTTTTT
>NW_004955408.1:38894991-38901165 GCF_000276665.1 Chinchilla lanigera
CGCCGCCCGGCCGCTCCTCTCCTGTCTAAAGTAGGTGCAGTCCCAAGCTTCCTCTTCCTCTTCGTGTTTCCTCTGTGCTGTCCCTAAGCCTGTGCTATCCCAGCAGGGACAAACCTGCTTTTCTCTGCCTCTTTCCCAAGTGATGTGGGTCTTGCTGGACAATGCCAGCTTGTCCATCCCCAGGCAGGTCAGACGCTGCCTTCTCATGAAGCTTTGCGCAGAGCACAAGGATTCGCCTTCTTTCCAGATGTCTGAAATTCCTTCCAGCTTCCTGTCTTTCCACCGGTAGTATGCTACCTTATTGTGCGGCTGTCTGTGTCCTGCTGGAATAATTCTCTATGGGCATACCTTTCCCCCAGCACGTTGATGTGATCCTGTAGATTAGCTCCCAGAACTTTTCATCTTCTAACTGAAGGCTGTGTACCCTTTGACAAACGTTTCTCACCCCCCAACCTACTCCTGGCAGCCACTCTTCTACTTTCTGCTTCTGTGATGTAACTTTCAATAACCTTTAGAACTCATCTTTATACCTGTGTTCTCAGCAAGTATGTATTAATGAGTGACCTCATTTCTGTGACTTGCCTAAATATTTTTACTTTCATTTAAGTGATTATTTTAGTTTGACAATAAAAGTGAGAACTTGTCCCTAAAATCTACTCTGATTAGTAGGGTAGACCATTTCTGTCCTCATACAGGGATTAAACTTGAACATGTGTTGTTGCTAGCCCTGAAACTTTAGGAGCTGAGGGAGGCATCTGCCGTCTGCCTAGTCCAGATGTCAATGCCCTGTTCTCTTGAGGTGAGAGCTCATCCTGATGATTTAAAAAGTGAGCATGTGACACCCCCTGGGCAGACGCCCCACCCCAGCAAAAGTACATTTAGAAAGAGCAGAACAAAAAGGGTTATAGAAATGTGCAAAAACGTCTTAAACTTTTTTCCATCTTTATCCATAATTGTATGTATAGAGAGAGCTGGGACTGTAGAATATGCACAGTTCCGTGTTCTCCTTTACCTTGACGTTGTTTCTTGCATCATTTTCTGTGTTTTATAGACATTTGGTTTCATTTCTAAATGAAATTGGTTGTTGCCTTTCTTGAGAAAGAAATGGAGACAGTAAAACAGATGTAGCCTGAAGGAATGTCCACATCATGTATTTTTATTTTTTATTGTATTTGTTTTTCACATCTTGTATTTTTAAAAGCCATGCTGAGATGTACTGGAGCACAAACACTAATGAACAGTATGATTGAATTTGGATTTTGCGGCACAATTAATAAGGCTAAGATCCTGAAGTACTTTCAGATTTTTCTTTAGTTAAATACACACCTTTAAGAGTTTAGACCGAGTTTTGCTCAAGCAGTGGCTCTTTTATATGAAGAGGCGTGTGGAGAACAGCTGGACGGCAGCCTTTCCTTATCGGCAGGTTTATGCAAGTGGCCCCCAGTTGTTTGCTAATAAAGCTCAGGTGTCCAGCACTAATAGGATGGAATGGTTTATACAGAAAGCACATTCTCCAGCCCCCTTTTCCAGAAGAAACTGCTCTGATTGGAGCCCATAGGCAACGAGGTGTGTTTAACATATGGAAAGAATTTGGCTAAATACCAGATCTCTTTGAGGTCTGCGGGTAGGGGCTCCAAAGAGGAGGAGGGAGGCATTGACAATTAAACTGCACAGAATTTTAATAAGCTCTAAAAGCTCATTGTTGGAACTGATCTTGCTTTGCCCCTAGGCTAAGTTGACTAGATTTGTACTGCATTTCTTGACTTAAATCCACACATTCCTTTTTACCGTGGGAGCCAACTGTCTTCTAACATGATTTTGTAACTTTCTTTTATGTGAGTTGTTAATTACTTTGCTGTTTCTTTCATCTTTCAGTCATTAATATAAATGTTAGTACAAAGTAATTATTCTTCTGAACCAGTACTTGTCAGCAGTGAGTATATTGTGTGATGACCCCTGCCTTATATATCTATAATCTGAATTTCATGAGTTCATATTTCTTGGTGTTGCCCAGTGGTGGTGCCTGTGACCTGTTGCTTCCTATAGTTTTATGAATGAGAGGACCTACACAAGCTTCGTTCTGTTTTTTTTTAATGATTTAACAAGAGGTATTCAGTTTTAGAGCAGCTTTATTGGGTCCCATGAAGACCCTTGAGGACTCTGTGAAATAGTTACTTAACCCTGAGTTTAAGAAAATACCTGTATTGAACTGGAACCCTCTTAAACTATTAGGGGATTCAGAAGCAGTCTGAAGTAGAAGTCTGTGAAATGCCTTCAGTTCGTTGGACCAGGACCACAACACCTGAACTGAATATTCTGCCAGCGTCAGGACTTGGTTCTGGCCTGCTGACCCTGAATTCCACACGGTTGCTATTTGTTGTTGCCAGTCTCATCCTGATTCCTGTCACTAACTCTTGGCTGCCCCAATTCTCATTCACCACTGGTGACACTTTAAAGCTGTGCTTGCCTTTGGGCTAGTTAGGAATGGCAAGGTGGGAAGACAAGTCTTGGTATAGAGGTAAGTTAAAGTCTCCCTGTATTCCTAGAAGTATGCCTTAAAAGACAAGGCTGAGCTCAGAGTCCAATTACCAGTTGATATTCCTTCCATGCTGCCAAGTCTTGAAAGTTAAAAAGAAAATTGGAGGATTATCCAAAACCAATGTGAAGTCAGCCCACTTTACCAATTATTTCACTTATTTTTTCAATTATTTTATCTTGCAGTGGACTAATGATTACTAAATGTCTTATAAAGCATGTAGAGAATTGAAAAATTCTTGGCCTTGGGATATTGTTAATTTAGTTCTAAGAAAAAAATTAAGCAGGAAATATTTAGAATCCCATGCAGAATATATAAGGAGATATATTTATTACTATTGCTACATGATAAACAGCTAATAAAGCTTACCTGAGGCTAATAATAAATATCATTGTTCTCAGGAGTTTAGGAGCAGCTGGACCAGATGGTTCAGACTTGAGGCCTTTCATGAAGTGGAGGTTAGGCAGTTGGTCAGGTCTACAAATATCTGAAGGCTTTTCTGGAGCTGGAAGACATGGTCCCACATCAATTCACTGGCACATTAGCACCGGGTCTAGTAGAAGGCCTCAGTCTGTGTATGTAGACCTCTGTAAGTTTGCTAGAGTAAACCATGGTGTGTGTAGTGATCCCTAGAGTGAGTGACGCAAAAGAGCAGAAAGTAGAAGACTCAAATGGCTTTGAAGATTAAGCATTGGAAGTCACACAGTGTCTTCTACAATACCCTGTTGTTTAAACAGGTACTGAGGGAAGGATTCCTCAGTAGGTAGATGGCAGAAGGTGAGAATCACTAGGGACATCTTGGAAACTGGCTTTCTCAAGGGCAAAGCTCTGCATAGTTAATACTGAAAAAAAACCACCCAGTGTTGGATGCTGTCAAGGAAGGAGGTATAAAGTTGATGCATTTTAGTAGCTGAGATGGAGGAGTGGGTGCTGGATAGGAAAGGGCAGGAGGAGCAAAGGAGGGTGGACAGCAATGGGTGTTATTGTGTTCAGGGGCAGTTAATAGGGCAAGTTGGCTTAAATAAAATCTGGCCAGGTAAAATGAGGCCAGGACCTATGGCATCTTCAGATCTGGCTAGAGAGTTTGGTCTTTAGCCGTTTGTTACTAATGAGCCATGGAAAGTTTTTATCTGTCCAGTGACATAATCATTTATCTGGCTGGTGATATAATAGCTTCTATGTGGGCTTTAGGCTTTTGGTGTCCTTCTTTCCCTTTTGTCCTCAGCATTATCTAGGTAGTCAGCTTCCTAATTTCTGTAACACTTGAGCACCTGTCCCTTGACCACATACTACTTTGTACTGTTTAACTTCTGTGTTTGTCTTGTTATCGCAAGTAGATTATAAGGGCCATAGGGCTGTATTTTTATCTGCGTCTGTTTCCTCCACTGTGCTTAGTGCAGCATGTCCAGTAAATGCTTGCTAGCTGGTTGGAGAGTAACAGCCAATTGCTGTATACGTATGTAGCCACTGTTTTCTGGGCTGTGGTGCATAATCCATAAAGTTTTTTGAAAAGGAGAGCAATTGCAGCAGCTTTGACTTACATAATTTGCAGAAAGTGTTCAGAATCAGTTCTCTGTGCTTGCCATTTGACAAAATATTTATAAGAAACTTGGAATAATAATTTTTGTTTTTATTTTTAAAAAGCCCATGGATTATTTTAAGCTTCACAGAGACACCTTATTTTACCTGTTAGGCTACTGGAGTAACTAGCCACAGTGGGAAATAGGCCAGTTTTCGCCTGTGCAGGGTGAAGGGCAGCCTCCTGTATGTACACACAGGGTATTGTGGGGTAAAACCCATGTTTAGGGTTTGAGGCAAGATTGTGACCCCTTGCCTCCTCATAGTTTGAATGAAATTATCATTTGCCATATGTTTTATTCACTACATAACTACTTTACCCAAGAAAGTTTCAAAGCAGTTGGACATTTGGGGTTTCAAGTTACCAAAGAAATTTTACTTTCTTCTCTTAAAAATTTCCCCCAGTCTAAAAAAGTAAAGTCTGGGAATGTAGATAATGTCCTCATAAACCTTGGGGACATGTGTAACCCTGAACTACACAGACAGAAAGCAGATGAAGGATGGCAAGTGGGTTTGCAGAGGAAAAGCAGATCAGGAATGCAGTGCGTGGGGATGGAATGGAGGACAACAGTGGGTTTGCAGAGAACCCCACAGGCTCCGGAGGGGCCCTCAGGTTCCCAGGGGCAGAAGTGAGATGAGGGCTTTTACCAGAAGTCTGCCAAGTGAAGTGGCTTCCCAGGCTGGTGCAGAACCGAAGTGGCCCTGGCAGCCCTGGCCTTAGGAGAGCAGCCAGTCCAGAAGGGAACCAAGGGAAAAGCGCCCCAGGCAGAACATGTCTAGAGGGAAAATGAAAACAGACTTAAAAAGAAAAGAAAAGGAATGACCAGAACCCTGGGGTTCGAATCCTGTCTTTATCATCAGTGAACCATGAATACTGTAAAAATCAATGAATGTGTTTTGATTTTGTTGGTTTTTTTTTGTTTTTCGTTTTTCTTCCGGTACTAGGAATCGAACTCATGACCTTGCGCTTGCCAGGCAGGCGCTTTGCCACTGAGCTAAATCCCCAGCCCCTGTGTTTTGATTTTGATTTCTTTATTTATTAAATGAAACTTTGGGGTGTATAATGTTTCAGATCTACACAAATTCTGGCATTTTGTGATTCTGTTTGGTTAAAGGCAATCAAAACGCCAGCAGATCTACTTCTAAGTAGAAGCGCTATCCATGAAGCAAGAGCTAAAGCTGGAAATAGCCTCATATCTGCCAGTTAGTGAACAGTTTACACACTGTGCTACATTTATGCAAGAAGGTACTATTCAGACGTAAAAACAAAGCACTTTATTACAACATTACAAAAGACGTTATGACAAAACAGTATGTTAAGTGAAAGACAAGGTGCAAAACCTGCATATTGTGTGACACAGAGGGCAGCAGGTAAAGACAGCAAGTAGGGCATTGGCCGCCGGAGGCTAAAGTACAAACTGGGGCACATGGGCACTTTTAGGGTAAATAAATGTTGAACAGTTTTTTCTAAAAGTGTGTCCTCTTTCTCTGATTTATTTCACTTAGCATGATACCCTTTAGATAATCTCTGTTGTCACAAATGGCAGGATTTCCTTGTTTTTATCTTATTTTTACAGGTAAGAATGATATAATTGTGTACAATGTGATGTTTATATATTAATGTATATATTACCATATGTATGAATGGCTAAATCAAACTATATTATGAATAGGTGAATTATTATACATATTACTTGTATATATATGAACATATGAATATATATGAATTAAATATTTGAATTACTATATATGAATTTATATATATATATATATATATATATATATATGAATATCTGTGAATTACCTTTGGCCAGCCTCTCCCCAGAACCTCTGGTGACTATGTGGCTGTATTTCTGAGTTTGAATTTTTTTACACTGCTTGTATAACTGAGATAATTTGGTATTTATCTTTTTGTGCCTGGCTTATTTCTTTTAACATAATATCTTTGAGCTGGGTGTGGTAGTGCATGCCTGTAATCCCAGCACTTGGGAGGCTGAGGCAGGAGGATCATTGCAAGTTCAAGACCAGCCTGGGCTACAAAGTGAGCTCAAGGCCAGCCT
>NW_004955408.1:38902770-39003250 GCF_000276665.1 Chinchilla lanigera
CACTGTGATATGATGTTTTTAGATCTTCTGGGAAAATACCCAGCAGGGGGATAGCTGGGTTGAATGGGACCTCTAAACCTAGTTTTCGGAGGAATCTGCAAACTGATTTCCACAGTGGTTTCACCAGTCTGCATTCCCACCAGTGTCCTAGTTCTATTTCCAAACCTCATAGTTAGCATTCTGAAGAAGGTAGTTTTTTGTCCCTGTCTTACAGTGAGGAAAGCTGAGGCATGGAAGGCTGCACTTTACTGGGGACCTTGCCTAAGATAAGTAACTCTAGCTATGGTGCTGACTCTGCAGCCCTCCTGCTATCCGTCTTAGTTTTCTGGGTGTATTTTCCATTCAGTCTTTTCCTCCAAAACATAAGCTAAAAATACCTTCCCCGTATGCATCCCTGTGAGGCAGGAATTGTGGTGCAGACACTAGCTGAAGACAGGGACCCTCTCTCAGGCACTGTTGATTTGGTTGCCCCATGCTAAAAACATCCCAAGTAGGCCCCCAGGTTTGATTTGAACATAGTGGAGACAGGTGTTTTGAAGGGCAGAATTCTGATCCTTATTTATTGGTAGGACTATTTTTTCTCTCTCTAAAATATTTGTTTTGGATTGACGTGTACTGATGCGCGTTCCTGAGGGGAGGTCAGTGTGGAATTTTAACACGTGCGGAAGCATGCCTTGATCAGGTCCATCCCCCTGCTCTCTCCCCCTCCCCCGGCTCTTCCCACTCTCTAGCCATCACTCTTATATTCAGGTTAACTTCTTAAAATCTCTGCCTGTGAGAGAGAATGTGCAGTACTTAGCTTTCTGTGTCTGACTTCACTGAACATGATGTTCTCTAGTTCCATTCATTTTACTGCAGAAGACAAGACTTGCTTTTCCTTATGCTTAACAATATTTCATTTTGTGTGTATGTACCACATTTTCTTTATGCTTTGATTGGCTCTGAGGTAGATTCCTGCTTAGCCGCTGTGAATAATGCTGTAAGAAACTTGGGTGTATAGGTACTGCTTTGGTGTGCTGATTTCAGTCGCTTGGCTGTATACTTAGTATTGAGACAGTTGGATTATTTGGTAGCTCTATTTTTAGGTTTTTGAGAAATCTCTCCATAGTGGGTCTGTTAATTTACATTCCAGCCAGCAGTGTATTAAGAGCTCCTTTTTCTCCAAATCTTCATAAGCATTTGTTATGTTTTTCCCCCAGTAGTAATCATTCTAACTGGGATGAAATAGTGTGTCACTGTAGTTTTGAATAGCCTTTTCCTGATGCCTAATGACATCTTTTTCATATATTTATTGGCCATTTGTATTTCTTCTTCTCAGAAGTGTCTATTCAGGTCATTTGCTTATTTTTAATTGGATTGCTTATATTTTTATAATTTGAGTTCCTTATGTATTGTGGATATGAATCCTTAGTTGGTAAATATTCTTTTGTCACTCCATGTGCTGTTTTTTCCCTCTGTGGATTGTGTGTGTAAACTTGTTAGTTCGATGTGATCCCATTTATCTACTTTTGCTTTTGTTGCCTATGTTCTTGGGGTCATGTCCAAAATAAATTGTCCATCCGAATGTCTTGAAGTGTTTCATTTTGTTCTAGTAATTTAATAGTTACAGGCCTTCGATTCAGTTTGAATTGACTTTTTTTGTACAGGGTAAGAGTTATTTCAGTTTTCTTTATATGAATCTTCAGTTTTCTTTATATGAATATCAATTTTCCCAGCATCATTTTACCATTTCTTGGTGGGGGTATCGGGAATCGAACTCAGGACCTCAGGCTTGCCAGGCAAGCAATGAACCACTGAGCTATGTCCCTGGCCCCCCATTTTACCATTTCTTGAGGAGTCTATTCATTTTCCATTGTATGTTTTTGCTGCCTTTGTTGAGAATCAGTTTGCTGTAGATAGATGCATGGGTTTACTTCTGAGATCTCTGCTCTATTGGTCTGTGTTTCCGTTATACCAGTGCCATGCTGTTTTGGTTATTGCTGTGGTGGTGAAATATGTATTGAAGTCAGGTGTTGTGATTACTTCAGTTTTGTTCTTTTTTTAAGGCAGGTTTGGCTATTTAGGATCTTTTGTGCTTCTGTATGAATTTTAGGATTTCATTTTCTCATTCTGTAAAAAGTGTCATTCGTGGGGGCTGGGGATTTAGCTCAGCAGCAAACGCGCCTGCCTGGCAAGCGCAAGGTCGTGAGTTCGGTTCCCAGTACCGAAGAAAAACCAAAAAAAAAAAAAAAAAAAAGTGTCATTTGCATTACCTGGGAATTACATTGAGTCTGTAAATGACTATAAGCGACAGTAGCTATTTTAACAATACTAATTTTTCCAGTCCATGTACGTTGGAAGTCTTTCCATTTTTGTGTGTCTTCAGTTTCTTTCATCTCTGTTTTTAGATTTCAGTATCCATGTTTTTTTCATGTCTTTGGTTAAACCTGCCCTCTGATGTTTTGTTGCTGTTGGTGGGTGTCTCCCAACTAGTCTTCCATCTTCTAACCCAGCCTTGTGCTTTCTACACAATTGCTTTACTTTCTCCTGTAAAATCCATCAGTGGTCATGCCTGCCTACAGGTTAAAGTCTGAACTCCAAGGTTTAGTGTTCCGAAGTCCTTGTGTCTTGCTTCATGCTGTTTTTCTATCCTTCTTTTACTGTTCTCCATCGGGCATTCTGTGCTTGTACCATCTGGAGTATTCTGCAGTTCTTGCCCTTTGTGGAGTGACTTCTTGCTGACTCTGTTCCCTTGTCTCCATTCTCTGGTGGCCAGGGCAGACTTCATGTAGGAGGCCTTCCTAATCCTTTGCCAGCAGCACCAGCTGATTCTTTCTCTGGGTTTCTATGACATACTCTACACCGGTCCAATTACTCTTATTTTAGCTACGTTTTCTAATGTGTTCTAGTTCCTTCAGGCCGGAACCTATGTCCCACCTTTATATTCATCATCCAGTTCTTGTCCGTCCTGTGGCATGCCTTCAGGGAATGTTGGTGGGATGAATGTTTTTTATGGAACACTGATTTCTAGACTGCAAAGGTCTAAAGATATAAAGTGAAAACATCTCTAAAAGTAATCTTTATGTGAAAAAAATTGGAACAGACCCCAAAGTATTAAGGCACATATTAATAATGTACATGAAGTGTAGTCCTGTGTCTAACTTCAAAATGTCATGTAACTTTTTTCCTATTGCAGAAGGTGTGAAACTGTGACAGTCTAGGAACTGAATGGGGGTGAAATAATTGTTCCTAAGAATTTTCTAGTTTCTTTGGGGAAAAAGGCACCATTTAGATTCTATAATATCTAAGGTCCCATCAAGCTCTGAAATATTTTTAGTTGTTTTAATCCCCATCTTTTAGCAAATACAAAAAAGAAATGGTTAATTGATCACTCACCAAATATTTTGAATCAGATCTAATTTAGTTGACTTTTCTGTGCTCACACCAGCCAGAGCATTGAATTCAATCTTCAAGTTCCCTGCTGTCTTCAGGTCATTTGGCTCCAAGATACAAACAGCGTAGCTGCTCACTGTTGTGTTAGGAGCTAGGGAATCCCTGTGCTGTGAGATACAACAGCCATAAAAAGTTTATGTTCCATGGGAGAAGATCCAGAAATATGGGTGTCCTTTTATTAAAACAAATAATTTTAGAGAACACCAAATAGTTTTTTTTCCTGCTCTGCTTCCAGTATGTTTCCTGCTACTCATTAGGTGAATGCTGAAAAATTACCTCTGGGAAGGACAGGTCAAAAATGACTTACTTTTCTCTTAAGAATTGGTTCTGCTGAACTGACCGATTCTTCACCTGCATCGTGTGGGACAGCATGGGGTTTTCCTGTCTCCCACCCTCTTCCGCCACCCACATAGGCTTTTAATGGGCATTTTATGATCTCACTGGAGGGTATTGCCCATCTTTTCATCATAGTTAGCTGGATCTGTGTATTAATTTCCATTTTTAATTAATACTTAAAGCTTAGGACCTAAGATGATTCACCTGCAAAAGCAAACAAAAAACCAAAACAGCAAAGCTGCTCATTATATGCAGTTTTCTGTATGCTGAGGAAAAAGAAGAAAGATTTTAAAATAACCCTGGCCTTTTCCTTGCCCTAATTTTGCATCAGTATTGAAGGTGGGATACTTTTTATCTGGGATTTCCCACTTATGGACAGACACTTGGTACCTTGTTCTACTTTGAGCCAATAAAAATGTAATTTCTCCTGTGATTCATTTGACTTTGTTATGTTGTAGAACTTTGGTGGGAAAGATCCACCTGTCCTATGTGCTTCTTCCCTCTTAGGAGGGCTCCCCTCCTGTGCCCTAGGGCCCTCAGAGCAAAAACCATATGCTGCAAAGCTATGAAACCGGATTCTGGTTTCCCCACACATTCCTTTAGGGGAGCAGCTATGCAGCCAGTATAAACATTCCTATTCAGTTAGAGATAACTTCTTGGTTTTCCATTACCCAGCCCGTGAGATCACAAAGACTATGCTCACTTTGAGGAGCATTGTTTGGTTTTGAGCATGTGTCCTCTGGTAGAGTAATGTAGCTTGGAAGCCCGAGGCATGGAAGTGTTTTGCTGCACCTCTGCTTTCCCCTGCCCTGTTCCTACAGCAGAAGGGCTGCTATATGCACTGGAATTGGCCCAGGTAGATGGACCAATGCCCCTTGTGAGTCAGTGAATTACACATCTTAATTTGCATCTCAGCCCTCAAAGAATGGGCGTGAGGCTTTCCCTCTCAGTGCAGGGTGGAAGTGAGTGAAGTAATTCCGAGAGATACATAAAAGGAGATAGAGACCAGAAGAGCTGAATGCTGGCCTCAGACCAGTAGAACAAAACAGAAAGACAAGCTGAATTCCAGGAGAAATCACACTTGGTAACTGGGAGCAGCTGCAGAGCAGTAGGGGAGAGGGGCTCCCCATCAAACCAGTGGATTCATGAGGCATCACCCTTCCCAGAAGCTCCTGCTCAGCATACTGTCTAAGTGAAGACGGTAGTGTGAAGTGAATATAAAATAACCAGTGTTAGTTTCTGTCACTTTGCACATGAGTTTCTCTGCTATTATTAGGAAGTGAAGTATTTCACCTAAGTACATTTACCACGTTGATGGGTTCCAGGTGTCAGCATTTTAACCCATTTGAAGGGAAATCTCATTTTCTCCCTGTCTTCTGAATATTATGGAGAGACTGTCCTCCCTAGTGCCTTGAGTAATCTTTCTAAGAAACAAATCTTGTCATTCCCCAGCTCGAATGTCTCGAAAGATCAGCCTCTGCTTTCTGATCCAGTTCAGACTCCTTCACCTAACATACTCAACTGAGTTCCTGAGTTTACAGTTTCATTTCTTCCCCTTTGGAAATGCCACTCTGAACTGTTTCCTACCTCCAGAGTTTTGCACATATTGTTTCTCCTGTGTGGATCTTCTTCCCCTCTGCCTGATTCCTCTGGAGTCGTGCTTCAAGATGCTCCCCAGTGTGCCCTCCTGTAAATCCCTAGTGCCGCACATAAATTAGATGCTGCTCTTTGCAGTCCCCCAGCACCTCCACAGAATTTACCGTACTGAACTGAGATTGTGGGTCTGTGTGCCTATTTCCCCGCTAATAGTAGTCAGGTAACAAGTATGTATTGAACATTTAGCCATAGAAAAACCAGGTGGCTTTTATTTAATCTTACAACATCACTTTATACTGGATGTTACTATTTTCTTCATCTTAAAGATGAGTAAACCGAGTCCCAGGACACTGAACAGATCTTGATGCTACACAGTTGGTAGAAGTAGGGTTTTATCCCAGGCACATGAGCTCACAGCCTTAACTTGTTACACAAACTGCCTTCTTGGCAATGACTGGGTCCCTAGTGTGGAGCACGGTGATCACCTGGCTTTAAGGGAATGAATGAATGAATGAGCGCCACAAGCTTACTGAGACCAGCTGGTCCCAAACCAGGAGTGTGCAATGGCATTTAACAGTCTTCTGTTTAACTTGACAGCTTCTTCATCTCCGTTTGTCAGTTTTGGATGCAGTCTCAGCTACTTTCTCCTGGACTGATAGGAAAAATTCCTTTTGTTTCATTTAAACACAGACTGAATTGCATAAGGATAGAGCTTAAGGAGCAGAAAGCGTAGGTAGAATGGTACAGGTGTGGTGCTATCATCTAGACCTCCAGCACCCACAGTTGTCCCTCAGTGACCCACAGAGAACCTGAACCTTTTCCTGGCTGCACAGAGGCCAAGTGTCTGAACAGAATCTTCTGAATATGCTGTGCGGTCCTCGCAGTTACGTCCCAGTGGGAATTCTGTGCAAGACCACGCTTACATAAGGTTGTTTCTTTTTTTTATGTAAAGTTATTTCTGTCATGTAAAAGTAATATACTTTATTTTGAGGCAAAAGTTTCCTGTCAGTGAAATTGGTAGTACCCTTTTAGGAATTATTTTCAGTTATTTTTTATATAATCATTGTTGCAGTTTTTCCTTTGGCTATATCAAGAAACAAATAAGCATATTTCCACTTAAGAGAAATTGATTACCTTATAAAATCTGGTAATTGTAATCCTGTGTCTAACACTACATTATACAAGAACAGAAGATTCCCAAAGGAAAGGTGAGGTGAAACGATTTTTCAAAAAGTAACATAAAATTAACTTATTAAAAGTGAATCAGAATACTCTTCCTTCTGTGATATAAAAAGAAAAACCTGGGCATGGTACGGGTTTGTAATCTCAGCGCTGAGGCAGGAGGCTGGAAGGTTTGAGGCCTACGTAGGCAAAACCCTGTACCAACCACCACCACCCCGTACGCACAGCAGCCACCACACCCCATGCCAACAACCACTACCACGACCATACCACCACCACCACCCCGTACGAAACTTTGATTTACTAAAGAGTCCTATTTCAAGGAAATATCATCACACACAGCCCCTTGAAAAATACACATTAGTATTAGTATTTCATACACATTTTGGAGTTATAGAATGTAGAAATGGATTCAAACCCCCAGGATTTACAGATTAACAAACTTCTTATGGGTCAGCGTTTGCTGTTTCTTGCTTCTTGCCCACCTGCTGATTGACATTCAAATAATCCTGTTACCTGAGCATTGCCAGCAGAGCAGGGCACACTGCGGTCATAGAGGGAAACCTTTACTTCGGATGACAGTGTCTCTCTCCCGCTAACATTCCCGCAGTCTCACAGCTCTGGACCCTCTCAGGTGATCTGTGTCATTTCCTAGCACTTGGCATTGGCACATTTGCCCCTTTGTGTCTGTTTTTTGTCTTTCTGTTAGATCTGAGATCTATCTTTTCTCCCCACTCTTCTTCCCCTACCTTTACTTTTTGGTCTTTTCAGCTGTGTGTGTAGTGCATAGTGCAAACTGTTTTCTTGCGTCTTGGCACTGAGAGGTTCTCGTTGCACTAGAGGTGGCCTCTGAGCAGTGAAGAGGTCTGCTCTGCCCTGTAAGTTTTCTTGACCTTTCACGGACGACTTCTCATTATTACACTAGAAGGTTTCAGAGCCAGTGCTCCTCATAGCCCCATTGGACTCGATCACTTTCCAGTTACCATACACTTAGTAAGAGGGCAGATGTGGCTGTGCGTGCGTGATAAAGTCGTTAAACGTTTCTTGGTAACTGTCCACTGGTACTGCAGGAGACGGTTATTTACATTTTCAGTTGCTTTTTGTGAAATTAGAAGATCAGAGGCCTTTCTCTGCACTTTCTTCCTCTACTCAAACCACAACTTCCTTCCTGTGCTACACGCCCCACGGCATGCTCCAGGGCTCCACTTTCTCACCCCAGGGCCGAGTCACAGTCTGATTGCACCTTGGGGGTGCTTCCGGGTGCCTCTGCATCTCTGAACGGCCAGCCTTGTCAGACATTTAGTGGGCTTGGCACAAGCACTTTTTGTTTTTATTTCTGAAAGGATAAAAGACTGTAGAGGTGCTTCTCACTAGATTTCAACCTGTTTTTTTCTTAAGTTATGGAACCTTTTGAGATTCTGATGAAAGCCTGGTAGCAAGGGGCAGCCAGGGCTCATTCTAGCACATTCTCTGAAAGTGATCTCCTCTCAACAGTTGGTTAAATATGGGTTTAGCAGATGACTCTTAAGACTTTAGTGGAAAGGTAACAGTGGAGGAAGTAGCACACATGCATGGGCAGGTCCGCCTGTAGAGTCATGGCACTCATGACGCTGAGAAGTGGCAAAAGGAGCACTTAGAGGGATACTTTCCATCATAGCATGGACCTCATATTGTGAGGATTAAGGTGAGATAAGAGACATCCACATGTAGAATACATAATTCAGTGCCTGACACATAGAATATAGTAAGTGCTCAGCATGTTTTAATTTTTATGTAAAACATTTATTTAATGTTAGGAAAAAAGAAAACAAACTTGTTCTAGTAGGAAGTTGTAGTTCAAGTTAAAAAGCATAGTGACATTTTCAGGGACTAGAATTTATCACCGAAGGAGGCATATTTGTTTACAGGGCAGAGTGTGAGCTTATAAAGTTGAGCAAATAAGAACAAAGGTGTCAAGTGAAAGAAAATCAGAGGTCGGCACAACCTGTGGAATCCTGCTGAGAAAGCAAAGGTGGTAATAAGATTTCTGTAGACACTGAATAGGATGAGGATCTTTAAAAGAGAAAATAAAGTTAGGCCAATCTTTACGGGGCAGGGAGTTATCTAAGAAACACTAGGACAGATACTTGTCTTGATTGTACTTGTGTTTTGGTTTCAATAATAAGAGAAGTTTAAGTTATTTAATATAACTCAATGCTTATGGGGAAAATTACAGTGAACAGATACTACATAGAATGAAAATCGTCTCCAGAACCATTGGGTAGCAATAGAGAGCTTTGTGTTTGTCATTTTTGTTACAGGTAGTTAATTCAAAGCTGAGAGTTTACATTTGACTGCAAGACTACTTAAAAACTCATATTTTTTTCAGCATAATTTAAAAGCCAACTTTTTGAAATCAGCCACTAACTAAAAGGAGGATTACACAGAGACCTTAAAGGGATTGAAAGCAGGCGAGTGCTTGTGGGGAGGCGGGGTGTGCTCCAGGCAGCGGGGAGGTTTTGTCCCTGCTCCCCCAGAATTGCCATTGCCAGCCCTGCTGAACCCTGAGCCAGATTCTGATGCTAATACATTCCTAAGGGTTCCACAACCCACGTATGTGTCAGTATTTTCTTTTTCCTTTTTTATTTCATTCATTTTACTTAAAAACTTTTTTATTTTAATGTAGTAGAAGTTAATATTATAGAAAATATTAAAAAGTACCCTACTATGAAAAAAAAATTTATAACCACATTAAGAATAACAGTAGTTAATACACTGTGTCATAATCTTAAAAGAATGGCCAAAGTGTTACTGGAAGTACCAGTGACAGATGAAAAAGACTCTCTTACAAAGAAGTGACTGATAAGGAGCACAAAACTTCCTCTTCTGTGAACTAAGAGAAACTGATAGTATAAGTGAAATGGATTAGTGTATACATTAAAGTATTTTTGAAACAATGGGGAAGACAGTTTGGGGAATTATTTGGACTTCTCCCTACTTCCTATTTATCGGTCATCTGTTTTGCTAATTTAAATATCTATATTTTGAGTTTCTCATGTAAGAGAAACCATGTAATATTTTAGTTGTGTGTCTGACTTAGATCACTTAACATTTGCTTTTGTTCTGTGGATGTCCTACAGGAGGTAAGGATATGACATTTGCTAAAGTTTAATAGTACTCTCTAGAATATGGTAGCTGCCTTATTAACAAATGCTGTTTATGAATAGATTTCTCTGCACCTTTAATAACTTTATCATAATACTGATGATGTATGCTTTTAAATTTAGAGACTGGTTTTACAGGTGTGTGTAAACACAAGGTGATCCTTGTGCTCAAGAAGTTAATACTCCACCTGGAGAGACCAGACTCATGCATATAGCTTACTTGTAAATTATGTGTTCAAGTGTCGTGTTGACTGACTGAACTATTCAGCAAATATGAAAGTGCTCACTGTGTACTTGCATCTATGTATTAGGTTTTTGGGTTAAAGGAACAAACTAAATTAGTTTTCCTCACTGTAGACTCAGTAGTTATGTAAAACACAACTAGCATAGAATGTGGCTGAGGCCACAAAATGTAGTGGGTAAGAATGGCCTGTGACTGTGCACTTGCGATTTTCACCACGTGGGACAGGGTCTGACCAGTAGGAACCATTCAGTAATAATCATTGATGAAATGAATTCTGAAAGCAATAGTTCATAGCCTCTTGGAACTTACATTCTAGTGATTACAGCCATGTTTCCCAGCTTTGCTGTCTGTTTTTCTTCCTCTCTGGATCTCTTCGCCTGTCTGTCTCTCTTTTACACACACACACACACACACACACACACACACAGAAACAGGCAGGTTCAAAGGTACACACAGTGTGCTATGTTGATGGAGTCTAGAACAAATCTGGACATCATACAGTTTCTCTACATACAGGAAATTTTCTCATTCCGTGGTCCAACCCCTAACAATGGGGACTTAAAATACTTAGCAGGTAGCAGTTCATGTCACTGACTTGTAGTTTTTTTTAGAACCAGAGAGTATTGCATGATAGTTGAAAGCATAGGGTTTGGAGCCAGAGAAAAATGGGTGCAGGTTGTGATTTTACCTCAAATACATTTGTTAAGCTGCCTGAGCCTCAGTTACTTAGTCTATAAAATGGGGAAACTAACAGCAGTGCTGTCAGAAGTCAGGGAGATGGTGCATAGATGATGCTGGCAGAGTACTGAGTGCACCACAAGCATGTAATACAGATCACTGATTGTTTTTAATGAAGAGGAACCCTGGTCAGGGGCATTTGCTTACTTTTTTCTTAGTTAAAGAAACAGTAGTATGGTACGTTTCGTAGACTGCCCCGGTTGATGAGGAAGTCATAGCCAGAGACCAGTTCTGAGGGGGACCATGCCTTGCGGGGAAGTCGAGCCTTTTCTGCAAATACTGGAAAAGGCCCAGCGTCTTTGAGCACTGAGGCAACTGGCAGAGGAGCCGAGTGTGATGCGAGGAGGGCAGTGTGTGGCTCCGTGGCCCTGGAGGTTTTGCATAGGCATCAGCTGTGCTGTGATCATGAGCCCTTGAGAGAGGGCCTGCTTGCAGCTCCCCTGGGTGTTTTCCCAGCAGGGTGTTGTCTGTTTATTATCTGTAATGTCTTTAATGTCATTCCTCTGGGGCCAGTTTGTTGGTCACTGAGGACATTCCAGCTCCAAAGTTGTCTTCATTGTAGAACTGGCATTTTTACCGTGGGAAGACATAGAGGTTCTCACAAATGGCTGCACTCTAGAATCTCTAGTTTTTGAAAATCCAGTAGCCTATGGCCTGCCCCAAATTAAATTAAACTGACAACAGTGTTTTAAAAACCCCAAGGTGCCTCCAGTGAATAGCCACGTTTAGAAGCCAGTGCTTCAGAACATGGCTCGCAGCTGGGGCCAGTTTTACTTCCTGGGGGACATTTGGCAATATCCAGAGACATGTTTGGCTGTCACAACAGGGGAAAGGTTGTGCCACTGGCATCTAGGAGATCGAAACAAAGATGCCGTGAAATCTCCTGCGCTGTACAGCACAGTTCCCCATAGCAAAGAAGTGTCTTCCCCAGAGTATTACCACAACCAGCCAAGGCTAAGAAATAATACTCTAGAAAAACCAAGTGGGAGAAATGCATATGTCTGTTGTGAGAAAGACATATTGTGCTGGCATTTGCACTTTTGTCTGCTGCGCAGGATGACCATGGCATAGCCTCTGCTCTCAGAGGGCCTTCCGAATCTGTGTTGCAGCAGTCTGGCGAATCTTCGGCTTCTGGACAGGATCCCTTTCTCTTCAAGTTCATCGTACTTGAAGACTTGCAAGAAGATCAAAAGTTAAGAAAATTAAACTTACAGAAATTAGCCAAGATAAAATTTTTTTATTTGTCTTTATGAGACAGGGTCTCGCTATGCAGTTCAGTCTGGCTTTGAGCTCACTTTGTAGCCCAGGCTGGCCTCAAACTCGCAACAATCCTCCTGCCTCGGACTCCCAAGTGCTGGAATTACAGGCGTACACACCTGGCCCGGCTTTAAGATAAATAATTTTTAAATAAGCTTTTCAATTGCTTGGCTTAGTACAAAGTTTCCTAAAATTATAGAGAAACCTATTTGGAAGTGAGTATGTATGACCAGCAGGAAATCTGATTTGGGGTGATACGGAGTTCTTTCTCTTTTCCTTCTGATTGGATAAGAGGCTAGGAAATGCACTTTTAATTTTATCACAGTCAGTGTTCTTTCATTTCTGTGCTTTTATAGCAAGGTAACATTTGTTTGCTTCTCCTTGTGGTGCTGGGGCCTGGACCCAAGGCCTTGCAAATGTGCTGTACTGCGGGGCTGTGTCCCAGCCCTAGAGCATGTTCATTTCAACCTATATTTGCTATAGTGCATAGTTATTATGGACTTTTATCTTTTCTGGACACACCCTGTTTTCAAGATGCGGCGTACATAAAATATTTTTACTATAAATAAGTTGTCTTTGTTCTTGTGTGCCGTTGTCAGGTTTAAAGTATTTAATAAAGGTGGTGAGTTTAGTCGAAAGCATATATTAAAATGAACTCAAAACTGTTTTCTAAAACTGATGAAAATAAATAGTCGAGTTCTTGAAGTTGCTCTAAAGTGATTGATCCTATGGAGGTAGTTGTTTGCCAATTTTTTTTTTCAGTTTGTCTGCTTAAAAAGAGATTTCAGGTGGGACCTTTCATGCTGTACATTGGCCCTTTTTTCTAGAACTAAACTCATGTATTTGAATCTATAATAATTTTTCAGTTTTCTCCTCTCCTCCCATCTCATAAATCATTAAACTCCAGCATAATATAGTTTATACATTCACTAAATATTTCAGCATCTAACGTGCATTTGCCTTAATTACTACAATGAATCAGGAATTGTTTGTGCCTTTCAAGTGTCATTAATGCAGTAGCATAATGCTCTGATGCATTGCAGCTCCTTTGGACCAAGTGGATGGAATGCATTAAGACTAAAGTAACAGTTCAAGTAACGTTTGGCATAAATACTCTCAGAATAACGCACTTGTTTCTTGCTGTCAGCAATGACTTCATAATCCAAGGGATGGTTTAATCTGAGTCTGATCTGGTATAGTTACACTTTCAACTTCATTTACAATTTTATAAAAATATTCTCTTTGGATAGGTAAACATTCAAATTTTTCTTCATTCTTTGGCTTTTATTCTCTAATATGAGATTTCCAGAAAAGTACCCAAGTTAATGGTGTAGAAATCCTTTCCTAAAATCCTGTTGCGTGAATCGTTACAAAGATGCAGATAACAAGGCAGGTGGCGGTGATGAAATGTCCTCCGACCTGAGAGTGAATGAGCATGCACCTATGCAAGGCGTGTGTTGTGTGTTTACACGTGTGTACATATCAGAGGGAGCTGTTCTCTGCTGGGGTTGGGGAATAGGATGGAGAGGAGAATTAGATTAGTGCTTCAGGATTGAGTGAATCAAGCCCACACCCTGAAGCAGAAATATCCTGGAACCTCCTAGTTTCTTGGAAACAAGGGTTATTTGTAGTATAATGGGGTACCTTTTATTTCAGTATATTTGTCTGTACCATCACCATATTAAGAAGCACCTGTGTGGATTGGTAGCCCCTGTTTAGGCATTTCCTGTTTGTAGCTATAAAACAACAGGGAGAATGGAATTGACAAGTCAGAGCTGAAGTTAAAATTTGAAAGGCATATGAGAGATTAAACACCTGTGTATCCCAAAGGTGTAGAACTAGAACCAGTGCTTTGAAGTACAAGAAAATAGCTTTCCAGCTCCATCCAGGGAGCATCCAAAGAGATCATGTTGGTGGTGGTGGGCTAGCGAGATGTAGGATTAATTGCCTTTCAGTGGAGATTTCCAGAATGACCACAAGGGAAGGACACAGGATTCAGGCAGCACGTTGGAAAAGAACAGTGGGCTAGATGATCTTTAAAGTCCATTCCAATCTGGCTACTCTGATTTTTAAGACATGACATCCTCTGAAAAATGAAAAGACACACCTGGCATTTGAATGGGTGTTTCAGATTCATTGGTTCAAGGTCCTCCTATAATCACCCCTTTCTTTCTATGTATGGGAACATCTCTGTTGACATCAGAACCTGTCTTTGTGCCATGCTTCTTAAAAAGCAAATTTTTTTTTTTAACTTTAAAGAGTAAAAGAAGGATAACATAATAATAGGAGGGGCTTACCAAATTACAGACAAAGTGGTAGGAAATTATCAATGGTTATTGTTTTACATATTATCTATAAGATAGTTTCTCAGGAAAACAAATAGACAAATGATAGTGAGTTACAGACAAAAGAGGTAGGAGATTATCAATAGTTGTTGTACTATACTTAGGTATCTTCAAAGTGGCTTCTAAAGAATATAAATAGAACTATACATGAGTGACCTACTGAATAATCATTCAATAATTCTCAATGGTTGTTGTAGGAAACACATAATAATAAGCATGGATCCAATTATGAAATAGGATAGGAACAATACAAACATTATAGAGTTATGGATAGATTAGTAGGAAAATATCAATGACTGCTATAATACATGGTGGTATCTTCAAAGTGGTTTCTCAGGAAGACAGAGAGACACAAGAAGGATCTAACAAGTAGTTACAGCCTAAGGGTTGTCAAAAATCAAGTGAGTTGTCTGGGGCGAAAGCCATTTTTTGTAGCGTTCTCTCTCCAGCCTCCTATTGCATTGGGACCCCACAACCAGTTAGTGTCCTCTCCCCAACTGTCAGCACAGGCAGCAGGAATCCTGCTGCAGACTTCTCCGGAGCTCCACCACAGCCTGTACTGTCAGGGGAAGAATGGCTTCCAGTGAGTCTCTGCAGGTATTGTGCAAGGTCCTCCTGGTTTACAGCTTCCGAGCGGCTCTCGTGACCCCAGTCCACTGGACCTCTGACTCCTCCGGCTTAGTCTGCATTCTCATGTTCTCTGAGTCCTTGTTCAGTAGCTGCTTCTCCACTGGCTCTGGACCTTTCTGGTTCTCAATGGCCGGAGCAAGAGTGGCCCGTTGTATGGCATGTATTCCCAGGGGTTGTTCAAAGTTTGAATGATGCACACACATCCGTGGGTGGGCAACTGCAGTCGGTGCATGGTGGGCCAATTGTGTCACTGTTTCTCTGTGTCATGATAGATCTCAATTGAGAGGCGGCGGCCGGTCTAAGGGCCGGCGCGCAACAGCGCTCACCACCGCATGGCTCCCCATGCGCTGGGGGCCCTCCCTCCGGGGGCCTACGAGGCAGGAAGCTAGCCAGCCGGAAGACTGGCGCTCCCCGCCCGTGGCTCCCTGTGCACCGGAAGCCCTCCTTCCGGGGGCCTACGAGGCCGGGAGTGAGCTGCCAGTCCGAAGACCGGCGCTCCCCGCCCGAGGCTCCCCGTGCGCTGGGGGCCCTCCCTCCGGGAGCATCTTAAAAAGCAAATTAATTTCCCAGTCCAGTGTAGCCTCCCAGCTCTAGTATAACAAAGTGCCATTCTTGAGGCTTGGTTCCTTTTGTTACTTCTGTGGTCCTTGGCCCCTATTCCGGCCCCTATTCCAGCCCCTGAGAAGAGGACCATGCTGGCTGTACCAGGATCTACTGCTAAGACCACCTCAGAACCTATTCTTTTCCTGCTGCTTCCCACGGACCCCCTGAGTGCTCACGGAGGACTCCAGAGATACACAGCCAAGGGGAGAAAGTGAACAGGGTCTGGATCTTGATGAGCAGTGGACACTTTCACGTTTTCTCTCCCTGATTGCTCAGGGCACAATGCTGTTCCTTTTGTGTTCATAGACTAGTCCTTGGTCACCCATTTCATTGTTTTTTCTCCTCCCTTGTCTAGCTCCTCCTCAGTTTCCTTTGTGGGCTCTTCTGTTTTGTCCATCCCTTAAGTGCTGATATTTCTTACATTCTCCTGGGGTCTTTGCTCTTTTTGTCCACTCTCTCCCCGTGAGCCTGTTCATTTCTAGGGTTTCAGGTTCTCTACATGCCCCTGACTTTGTGTCTATATCTGAAGCCCAACCCTTATCTGAGTTCTAACTCATCGTCTAGCTGCAGTGCATTAGTCAGAGTCTCACAGGCAACTCCATTGAGTGTGAAGAATATCTTATCCTTCTCGTCTAGCTTGCCCCTCAGTAAATGATTCAGGTGACTACTCAGAAACCTGAGGGCCTTTCCTGTCCCATTTCCCTATTCTCATCAGTTGAAAGTATCCTCCGTTCTCCCACTAAATAGCAGTGGAATCTTTACACTGCTTGCCTCTGACCGCTGCCACCAGCTACAATCAGTCCCCTACCATCACCTCATCTAGGTTTCTTTAAGGGCCCTGGACTGCCCCATCCTCAGCCCTAGTCCAGCCCAGCCTTCTGGGCTGCTGTTTTTTTTGTTTTGTTTTGTTTTGCTTTTCTTTGTTTTTAATTTTTTTAATTTTTTTTTTAATTTTAATGAGTTAAAAAAGGATAACATAGTAATAGGGGGGCTTACCAAATTACAGACAAAGTGGTAGGAAATTATCAGTGGTTATTGTTTTACATATTGTTATCTACAAGATAGTTTGTGAGGAATAAGGTGCTGTTGATCTTTATAAATGTCCCTGTGATGGTGTCATCCCCTGCTTAAGATACCTCGCTGAGGTTTTGATAAGTACCAGCTTTTTAACAGGGCTGATAAAGCCATAATAACTTGTTCCCAAACAGGCTCTACTTTTTGGAGTTTCTTAGAAGTATCTCCTTAATTCAATCCACAGACCACCCCACCCCCTGAATGCATACAGTACTTCCTTTGCCCCCTTGCTTGTGGTCATTCTGGAGTCTAGCCTAGGACACACTAAGACCTCAGCAAATACTTGTTTGATGCCTTTAAGGGAAGACAGCTGCTCTGGGTTATAATTGTCAGTGTCCTCAAATTCTAATTTAATTTGCCCTAAAAATTTGAAGGTTTCCAGCGTTGAAAGGTTTTGTTTTGTTTTACAATTGTTTACGTGTTTTCCCTGTGCTCTGTGGTTTCCAGAGTTATTAAAAACAGAACTGAAAGAAGCAAGTGGCATTCTGTTAGCTGATCATTTTCAGTCTGTGCTCTTTGAATGGCCGTCCAGGGTTGAACTTAGGAAGCTGCCTAACAAACAGCACAGACCAAATCACCTTCGTTCCTGTGGAGACTGGGGTGCTCTTGCTGACTGGGTTTCTGCAGGGAGCTTTTCCAAGCAGGGCAGTGTAGCCAGGACTGGAGTACCTGTGACCTGTTGTGACTTGTGCGGACTGTCTTTTGTAATCTTTGAAGCCTGTTTGAGAAGCAGGCTTGAGACAACAGTGTTTGTGCCTTGTGTATAAGTCTTAGTCACATTTACCTGTAGCACTAAAGGTGAGACTGGTGTTCTCCATTGTGATGAGTCTTACAAGAGTATAGGGAAGGAATTTTTTTTTTTTTTTTTGCTTAGAAGACCTAGTTCCCAAACTTCAAGCTTGCCCTCAGGGCCGGGAGCTCCTGAATGAGATGTCTGCTTCTGCCCCTCTCGGAGCTTCTGTCTCTGACCTCACTGGGTCCTGGGGTCAGCGCTGAGTCAGAGGGAGCAGGGAGAAAGCCGTGATACACTTCCTGCCCCAAGCTCTAGGGAGTTTGATGGCTTGTTTCTCTGTTTGGCTTTGAAGATTCCCTGAAAAAGACAGAAGATTGCGGGGCTCTCTGCTGAACAGCAACCTCTGTTTGTTCTTATGACATCGTAGGGTATCGTTCTTACTGTACTTTCTTGCAACTCACAAGGTTTTTTATCCTTTTTTCTTATTACTAAATTATCATACATTTGTGTGGTGTATTTATCAGCTACAGTTTGATCCAAAAAGCAGTCCTCATCTTCACTACCTGAAAAAAATCATTGTGAATATTACTACTCCAGGGTTTCCCTCTGTGTGCCTATGATTTTGCTCTATAACAGGTATGTATAGCTGAACAGAATTTCTTTTATATCTTGTTTATAGCCTTTGTGAAGTGTTCTCTGTCATCATTGCAAGGTCATTTCAGAGACCTGACGTGCTGTCAGGTAGACATGCCCTAATTCATCTAGGCGGCCTCCACATGGACAGCAGGCTCTTCTCATGCTCACCCTTGCCATAATCCCACCCCGTTCCCTTGCTCTGTGTCTGCCCACACTCCTCTGTCTCACTGGATGTATTCCTGGAAGTGGTTCCGCGGGCGTACAACATTTTATGCTTTTTATCTTTATTGCCACTTTGCCTTCCAGACATGTGTCCTGTTTTACATTCCTTTCATAGGACAGAAACTTCATCCCATATCCAACGTGGCCTGCGTCTTCAGATCTCTGCCTCTCACCTGCTTCTCACACTCAGCATTCTGTGCCCTTGGCCCGCTGAAACAGGGCGCGTTTGTTCAGCCCAGGTTGTCCTGCTGCCCTGATGGCTCTTCCTGTGGCTTTGGTGCCCACTTCCAGTGCCCACACTGCACACGGTGTGCCTCTATCTCCACTCCTTCTTCATGCTTACCCATGCTTATCCCAAAAGACTTTATTTTTTTCATGGGTTTACTTATCTGCCACCTCTTTCCCACACCGAATGTCAGTTTTGTAGGACAGCTGTTCTCTTGTATTTCACTCTCCTCCAAGTCTGCAGTGTCTTAAGTCAGTGCCCAGCATTCAGTGTGCGCTGAGTGCATTCAGGTGGAATCTTGTTGAGGGAATGAAGAACTCTGGATGTCTTCTGGGAATGTGCAGTGTAAGGACTGGTGAGGCGTGTGTAGCGAGTTCTGTCCATTGGAGCAACACAGGGTACGTGCATAAGGGAGTGGGCAGGAGGCACAGGGAGGTGGAGGAGTGGGCTTGGTGACTGGCTTCATGGGTCTTGAAAGACCTTGTCTGTGCTGAGCCTTGGGGGATCAGCTGTATTCTGCAGCTGGTGATGTTGGAAAGGACCTGAGAAGCCAAAGCAGGTGAGCAGAGGCCTGGAGATGGAGTGGTGGTGGTCAGGGCTGAGGAGTGCCTTAACTCCTGTGCTTGCAGTTAGGACTCAGATCCCTGAACAGCAAGGGAGCATCGCATACTCTCTCGTCAGAAAGTGCAATGGTTAAGTGAAGATTCGGAGCAATTTTTAAACTCAGTTCTAGGCCCAGCTAGTGATACAAGGTGAGAGAGCTGTGCTTAGGGAAGATGCACCCTGCAGTTAGTTCGGTAAAAGGAGCCATAGCTTGCTCTCGGAGGATGGGATGATGGAGCAGAAGGAACATTTTGGAGACAGGGCGGCCTCAGAACTTGGTGGCTGTCAAGGAGAGGGCACCTGTGGGGGCAGTGGACATTTTCAAAGGAAACCATCCTGTAAGCCCTCTTTTGTCCGAAGGGCCATGGGCCATCAGAAGATAGAGCGAGGAAGCTGGAAATACGTGGCCCTGGCAGAAGTCTCAGAGGGCCCACAGCCCTGTTACCTGTAAGCGTAGGACTCCATCTATGAATGGAAAATGGGGCTCCCTTTTACAGGGGTTGCCATGTAGCTGGAAGGAATTTGTTTGGTGTCAGCCTTGTCATGGGGTACACCTGTTCTGTTGTTAGGCTGAGGGGAGGGTGGAGGACCTAGTCAACTGTAGTGCAAGGGCATGTGGTCCCTGGGTACAAATAAGATTAAAGCCAGAACATTCGCCTCCCCCTGCAAGTGTTTAAAACTGATGTGTGTTTTTCTTGGGAGCAGGCACTCAGAAAGAAATCTGGCCCAAGCTATGTTGAGATTGCTGATTGCTCTCTGAGGTGAAAAGTTCCTGAAATTTTTTTAAATGTAAGTTTGAAAATAGCCACGTGGGTGAAGCGACATAATGACAGAGGCCTCTGAGCTGTAGTGAGGGACTGGGGATGGAGGCGCTTTGCTGGCAGTCTTGAGTGTTGTACCCTTCGGAAACCGTCTTCTGTGCCTTAAGAGCAAAGGCTCAGCGAACCCAAATGGAAGTGAACACAGGAGACGCACAGACACGGAGAGCGCGGAGCATGGTGTGTGAGTGCCTGCCCGATCCCGAGAGGACTCGGTGATGCCCAAGTGCAGGAGGGGTGGTAGCCAGAGCTTGAAACAGGGAGAAGCAGTCGCAGGGTGGCAGCAGAGAGAGCCTGGGAAGTGGATGGGTTTCAGCTGGGGCAGTGTCTTGTGCTGCCTTATTAACTAGAAATTCAAGAAACCTTACAGAGGAATTTATTCCACAGTGGATAGTTTTCCTTGGCCAGTTTAGAGTTTAATTAGCTTAGTATTTTTTTTAACTAGAGATCATGTTCCGTTTTATGTGAAGGTTCGCAGTGGAAGAGTGCTGTAAAACATCAGGACTGTTTATGTTAAGTTTGGCGCAGAATAAGCCACAGTCCAGTGCCGCGTCCTTACTGCAGCCCGCATTGGTGTTTCCTTGCTTTCGGAGTGCTGATGCCATGTTTTCACGGGACGGCACGTGCGAAGAGGTCCGATAGGACTTGGGACCTTGGGTCTCAGTGCTGGCCCGAGTCAGGGGAGCCGCCCTCGCTGTAGCTGCCCTGCCCACCGTCAGCCACGCTGAGCTTGGGGTAGGGCTCTCCGCCTCCTCTGCTGCCTGGGGTTCTTGGCTCGTGAAATGAGGTTAGATGTTATCTGAGGTCTTGCACTGCTGCAATTACGTGATTCTAAAGAGAAACAACCTTTTTTAAGAGTAAACTTTTTATGAAATTTCCGCTTGAAACATAAAAATGCGTACTACATGACAGAAAGGCCAGCTTTCCTACACTTTGCAGCTGCTCAGGTGGGAGACGCAGAGTGGCACTGCTGTGCTGAAAGACAGGAAGTCTCACCCAGCCTGCGTCTTGCGCCCGTGTGCCTCCCCCCGCAGCAGCACTTGCTCGCAGCTTGGCTCACACACTACTTGGCCTTGGAAGGTGGCTTGCCAGATGTTCTTGTTATTTTTTCGCCCTACCCTCTCTTTGTGCTTTTTGTCTGGTGAACCAGGGACACGTTCATGGTGTGGTATGAGGAAAAAAGAGCCAACTGATTTGGGGTGAGACATACCTAGGTTCATATTCCAGTTGAATAAATACAGTAATCTTGAGCACTCAGCTCAGGTTTGTACCTAATTTGGGATAATGGTGCCCACTGCCAGGGTTCCAGCACGGACTGAGGGAAGCACAGAGAATTCAGGCATCGTGCTCCCTGCGGGACCTTTGGCAGGTTCTCAGCAGGAGGATCATCCAGCTTCATCAAGCACGAGCCTGGTGCTCCTTTGCAGGGACAGCGCCTTCCTTGGGGACAGAGGGAGTTTGTCTGCTGTATCTGGCGGAACATCAGGAAAATGCTTCCGAGCACATTGCCAGTCACAGGTACTGAGCCCTGGAGTTCCCACCCAGCTTCCCTCTGCCAGCGAGGGAGGGAGTCCCTCCCTCCTTGAAGAAGAGGAGAGAGACCAAGAGGGCTAAGCTGGTTAGACAAGGACCCCTGCTTGTAGCTATGATGTGACACAGTTGGCCTGGCTGGGACCCAGTTGTAAGAGAAAGGTCCAGAGAAGACTAATGGTAATAAAGGAGGGTTGAACAGAAAGACATAAAAGAAAATAATCTTGGAAGTCACAGTGTGGCACACTACAGATTAGGAAGCATTTTGGGAATGCCAGGCCATAAAGGTCGAGGTGTTTTGTAAATATTTTCATTTCTATGTGAGGCTACGGCATCAGATGAAATAAACAAACATATCTTTTTCATGCAAGCACAAATTTCATCACTCTTGGGGTGATGTTGAATGCTTTGCTGAGAAGGATGTGGGTAGGCTGTAAAGGAAATATTTCTCTTGGGGTGTGTAATAAGCAGTTGATGAAATGAGGCCAGCAAGAGAGTGTGTGTCTGGAGATGGTTCTGGGAGGGTGTGGGTAGGCCTCATGGCATCTCATCCCAGCCCTGCCTCATCTTGCTGGGCCCTGTTGAGTATGCTCCCTAACTACCTTTGTGCTGTGCCCCAGTTGGTAGAAACTGGGATTGCCACCCGCTTCCCCTGGGTGTAGGAGAATGCCAAGATTTCAATGGTGGTGCCTTGCTCTGAGATGCTAGATAACCTAATATGCACACATATAGGAGAGGAGGATTTGCTTTTCTAATGGCCACTGCTTTCTAATGTGATTACAGAGAGATAGAAACACCTGATAAGCTGGCCCTAGACCTCCCTAGCCAGGGCTTGCTTAATAAAATTACTGTGAAGCTCTGGAGCACCTCTCAGCTGCAGTCTCAAGCATACTCCCTGGATAAGGGTGCTAAGCAGCCCTGAGCTTCCAGTGCAGAGTGGTGATCACCAAAAAAGGACAGAGTCACTTTGGTCTCAGCATAAACTGCCTGAGGCAAGCCAAGTCTGGGCAGATCCTTCAGCTGCGGGGCTACCAGAGGTTTCCGGAGCTGGAAGTCCCGGATGCCTGTGTATTCTGCTGCCCTGGGGGAAATCTCACAGTCTTTGATCCCCAAATCTACCTAGAGTGTCTTAGTGTGCAGTTCTGGGAAGGGTTGGAAGAGCTATATTCATACCTACAAAGCCAATTGAAGGCATGAGATTATGGTTTTTACATAAAGTTATTTGGTGAGGTTAAACTGTTTCACAAATACAGTAGTTTCTTTTTTTTTTTTTTTTGGGTTTTTGGTTTTTCTCTGGTACCAGGAACCGAACTCACGACCTTGCGCTTGCCAGGCAGGCGCTTTTGCCACTGAGCTAAATCCCCAGGCCCAATACAGTAGTTTCTTGAGAGTCTCCTTGCTCTTTAGCCTTGTCTGTTGCTCTTTTTTTTTTTTAACCAGAGTAGGATAGTAGAATGAGCAGAACATTCTCATTTCAAGTGCTGAGACTGCTTTAAACAGCAGAGAGATCAAATGGATCTGAGTGTGAATGACCTCACCATTCTGATCTCAGGTGAGAGGAGTGGCTCAAGACAACCCCTGCAGCCAGGTGTAGTGGCATGATATACCTGCGGTCCCAGCTACTCAGGAGACCAAAGCAGGAGGGTCACAAGGTCGAGGTCAGCCTGGGCAACTTAGTGAGACCCTATCTCAAAATAAAAATTTTAAAGGGGGCGTGGCTACAAGTGGAGTACAGTGTTAGTGTTTGTGTAGCGTCCCGATGTCCCTGGGTTAAATCCTAGCAGTACCAAGAAGGGAGGTGGGGGGAGCAGGGGGGAGGAGAATGTGAGAATTCTCATCCAGAGGCCTTTTACCCGCGCAGTTTCGGAGGACTCTCTGACAGCAGCAGCATCTGCTGGTTGTGAAGGTACGTGTAATGCCTGGGGTTGTAGTGCTCCAGCTTTCTCTGCCCTTGCTGTAGCTTTCTCTGACTCTGGGGCTTTCCTGCTTCCTCCCTCCTTGGGCCTGGAACATGTATGAGGTCTCTGCCCCTCAGTTGGCTGGAGTATTTGCTGTGGTGTTGTAGGATTCTTCCTCTGTCCTCCCTGAGTACAGCCTCTTGGTGGTGCTGTCTTCACCCAGCAGCAGTAAGCTGGTCCTCACGTAGCCATGCAGCTAAGATTGAGTGAGACCCAGCTATAGGGAAATGTGAGATGTGCTCCTCTGGTTAGATACAATATTTGTGCCCTGTGTTAAACTATCCTTGAAATCGTCAGTGAATCAAGGTGTGAAAAATCCTTAGAAGTTAGAATCCTGCATTTTGAGGAGGAGATTTTCTTCACACCTTTGACCATGGGTTTCCTAACAAAGTTTTCATAATCTTAAGGACCAGTCAGAATTTGAAGAGATCATGCTGTCATGAACACAAAGGATAACATCTTTTAAGGCATGAACTTCATGCTTCTTTACACTGTTGTGAATTACTCACAGGATAGTGTAGGCTAAAGAAAAGAAGAAATGGACAGATGCTTGTGAATTGATGGTTTGGTATCTCTCTTAGCCTCCTCCCCCAAGGAGTAATGGGCATTGATTTCACTCAGGGCAGGCGTGGTGCTTGAGAACTCACTGCATTCAGCAGTACATTATTTGCTTTGTGTGGTTCTCTGTAAACCTTGGTAACAATTCTATGATGTAAACGATCTGTTCTCACTTTACAGAAGTGCAGAATTGCTCAGGAAGGTTAAATAACTTGCGAATCTACCAAAGCAGAAAGTGGCTTAAGTGGAATTTGAACCAGGTATAACAGACTTCCGGAGCTTGTCCATCAGCGTCTCTAAGAGCATCCTTTTTGCTGGGGTCCTGGGAGGTGGAAGGCAGGAGTGTTACTACTACAGAGGAGGAAGTAAAATAAGATAGGTATACAGCCAAAGACAGTAGAAGGGCAACTGTGGTAAGTACGAGAAAATGTTACCAAGAAAATTCAAATGCCGTATTGTGAGGGTTAAAGGAAGAAGACTAGGTGATATATTTAAAGCCAGAGGAAAAAGCTTCATCGAGGTGGTACACATGTAGTGGGGTTGTAGAATGGGCAGAATCCACCTTGTGTTGGATAAGGGCACATGCCCCGGTGAATAAATAAGGTCCTAAAGAAACTATTAGACTATACATGAAGGTAGGTGGATTGTATACATGTGCATATTGTGCATGCCTGGATACACTTATAGTGACATTCTTTAAATTCTTAAGTTCTCTTCAAAAGCAGAATGCTAATGAATTTACCTAGCAGCTGTGTCCAAGTTATGATCCCTAGTTTTCCTGAGAACAAGAAAACCTGTAAGCAATACTTACTAACTTGCTATTAATAGACATTCATGTTTATACTGGCCAGGTAGGAATGAGGTGTTTTTGGTTTTTTTTGCCCAGGCATTCGTGGGTGGGGCTACTCCTTTTTTTTTTCCCCTTTAAGTATCTGAGTTTTTTCCTAGCGTGTTGAAACATTAAGCTTCTGCTTGATTGTGAAAATAGCTCCTGTCTGCCTACCGCAGAAAACCCCGTGTTTCTGGGTAGCTATAGTTTGCAGGTAGCAAGTACGGGCAGCCACCAGTCCGTACCCACTGTGAACACAGAGACATCTCTAGGCTCCCAGTTAAAAGCTCCATAGTGCATTCCACTGCAGGTGATGAAACCCAGAATAACAAGAAAGACAACTCTTAAAGTAACTTGTTGACCAGTGTCTCCTTTGCATGTGTTCGGTGAGCTTCTGCTTGGTTTTTCAAAAGGAGGGGATGCATAATTTTGAATTATTTTGGAGGAAGACTCTCTCTTCCTGAAGCTGTGGCTGTGCCTGTCCCTCAGGTCTGTGTGAGCGCCAGGACCCTGTGAAGTGCTGGTTCTGAGTGTCGGGGAAATGCTGAAAATAGGTGAGTTAGTACTGCTCTCAGTCAGTCTCTGACGCCCTGTCCGCCGATGTCTTTGTTGAAATTGTGTGGTGTTCAGGTGAGTAATATGGTGCTGCTGTCTATGATGGAATAGAGTTCGGTCTCAGTTTAAGACAGGTTGTGTTCACAGAATCACTACTTCCTTTGTGCTGTGGCTCTGGCTTTGGGGATCCAGTGTTAAGCTGAGGAAGGGATGTATATTGTGGGTGAGAAAATGGCACCTGAAGTTTTGCATATAGACAGTTTCATTTTAAAGTGTATGAAGAATGGGAATGTTTTAGAAATGGTACTCTGAAAAGATTGAGTAGCTTTTTTACCTCAAATTTCTTTTTTATGTTTTTCATACATTTATTAACTATAGGATGCCCTGGTTCTCAGTGGTCTAGTTGCGGCAATGGCCTCAAGAGGTGCCCTGAAACACTAGGGAGTTCATTTCTGTTCTCCCCGTGGGTAATTGTCAGAACACTGCTGTTGCCATTTTCTGTAACACCCTGAAAGCAGTTTTACTTTGATATTTTTGTACTGCATTTTTAAAAGAGTATCACAGGCTTGTTCTGAGGTATACTAATGCTACAAGTAGTGTTAAATTTATTTTTAAGGTAATTTTAAAATGTTATCAAACATTGGAATAAAGAGAGCTTTCTAAGCAACCACTAAACATATATTGGCATTTGCTCACTTTTGTTCAAGTCCGTGCATAATATTTGCTTCAGTTTTTCTAAAATTTTTCTGTTCAGAAAGCTTTCTGAGGCTTAAACTGGCTACTAGGGAGAGAAAGGGAAATCGGAAGACATAGGTGGTGTTGACATATCTAGTCTCTTGGCTCATTATTAAATCTTTGGCAGCCCAAACTATTTTGTAGAGTCATGGAATTCTTCTTTTGGAAGGAATGTGGCCACCTGCACATCATTTATATTAAATAAATATTTGTCTACCCGATGCTCTGAGCTGTGTGTGTGATTCTCTGCCTACACACAGTCTGCCCACTGTGCTAACATGACGTGTGTCTGTGAGTGTACGCCGTAGTGTAGACACAGATGGAGTCAGGGCAGACTTGCTGGGGAAGGTTTTGTGAAGTGGATTTGGGGTAGAGTGTTCAAGGGGAGGGAAAGTAATAAACTCTGGCAGAAAGAAGTGTACATGGAAGCTGCCAAGGCTGGCGTGATTAAGTCATGTGCATTCATGGATAAGCACAAACCATGGAGAGCAGGTTGTAAAGTTGTAGCTGAAAATAGGCTAAAACAGAAGAGGGGCAGGGGAGAAGAGGGCCACGCTGAGAACAGTGGGTGGGATGAGGGGTAGGAGCTTCTCCAGTGTTGCTAGTAAAGCTCCCTCAACATCTGGCCCATGGTGCCATCTAGTGGAACCTGAGGGGGCCACGCTCTTCTCCCTTCCCGATGAATGGCAGTGTGAGATTTTGGTAAAAGGGAAACTTGCTTCTTCTTCCTGCAGGATTTTACATGAAGAGTCAGAGGAGGTGAATGTAGCTGTGCCTCCTCTGTGCGATGTTATGCCCAGGGCACCCCCTTGAGCAGTTCTGCAGCAGAGTGAAAGCTTCCACACAGGCCTGGGCCCATTGTGTTTTCCTGGGGCTGGCTGGTCTGGTTCATTTAGTTGTAGAGTCCTTCCTCGGGGCAGATGGAGACTCTGACTGGACTCCGAAGCCCACATGCTGCCTGCACTCCCGCCCTTCCTCCCGTCTTCTGTGTGTGTCTATTCTGCAAACACTCAATTCCGCCAGGTGGCAGGGACTCCTAAAGGCACTGGGATGTAGCACTGAACAAAGAAACACAATTCCCTCTGCCTGGGGAACTGAAACAGAATTTCCTCTTCTTCAGGGGAGATTTACTGAGGATCAAACCCAGGGGTGCTGTACCACTGAGCTCCACCCCTAGCCTTTCTCTTATTATTTTTAAAATTTTGAGACAAGGTCTTGCTAAAATGCCCAGACTGGGATCAAACTTGTCATACTCCTGCTTCAGCCTCCCAGAGTGCCAGGATTATGGGCATGCACCATCATTCTAAGCTGAAAAAGAAAAAAAAAATTTTTTTGGTACCAGGAATCAAACTCACAACCTTGCGCTTGCCAGGCAGGAGCTGTGCTGCTGAGCTGTGTCCCTGGCCCAGAAGAAAAATTTTAGAGAAAGAGGGGTTTCTGTGTGTGTCTCGAGGTGATGAGGTAATGGTAGTGGCAATCGTGACTGAGTCATCACTGATGATACGATATTACACTCACCTGAGAGGTATGAGGAAGCCGACCAGGGGTGTCCTAGGGCAGGATGTTCCAGTCCTTGGGCCAGCAGCTCCGAAAGCACTGTAGTTGGGATGGCCTGATACATTCCAGAAGCAGCAGTGACCCTGGTGTGTGGAGAGATGAGGCCAAGAGGGAGTGGGGTCCAGATTAGATGAAGCCATGTGGACGGTTGCATGATAGATTGTCATGGGCATCAGATGAAACACCATTTGATCTAGGAGTCTGATTTCATTTTACAAATGAATCTTAGACCATACAAATCAAGTCATGCATCCGTGGTCATCCAGCCTCCTCAAGCCAGAGCTGGAAGGAAAATCTGCCTCCACTCCCACACTCTTCCCAGTGGCCACCCAATGCATGGGGAGGTGTGGTCACAGACAGACACAGACTCCCCAGTGCTCTTGTGCTCTGAGAGGAAGCAGAGTACTGTTGGCACCAGCGGTGTGGCTCATCTGAGTTGTTGCCTTCATGTGTCTCCCCACCAGCAGAGGCCTAGCACACAGGACCGGACCTTTCATTCCAGAGGCATTTAGTGCCAAGTATTGCCTCCTTTCGTTTTGGTGTGAAGATAAATTCCAAGGGTGTTCCCAGGAGTGTGCTATTTATTGGACCAAGAACCTGCTGTCTCATGAAGGAAGACTGCCCTAGTCCTTGTCTGCATTCGCATGTAAGTTATTGGATATACAGCGTAGTTTTTTTTTTCTTTTTCTTTTTTTTTCCCCGGTACCAGGAATCGAACTCACGACCTTGCACTTGTCAAGCACGCGCTGTGCCCCTGAGCTAAATCCCCAGCCCCTTATGCAGCATAGTTAACAGATGAAATTCCATAGTCCTAAGGGGTTTGATCACAGTTTCTTGTATGACTCCCTTACCATGAAAGATTGCACCCTCAGTATTGTTCAAAATTAATTTGCAAACAATTTCCAGTTGAGGAGGAAAGGTGAACCTATTGTCACAAACTAGCTTAGTGTAGATAAATTTTATGAGTATTCTTTGTCCTCTTACTGTTCTTTTTTGGGGGGCGGGGCTTAAACCCAGGGATGCTATACCACTGAGCTGTATTCCTGGTTCTTTTTAGTTTTTGTATAGAGACAGGATCTCACCGAGTTGCGCAGGTCAGACTCACCTTGCAGTCTTCCTGCCTCAGCCTCCCTCAGGGCTAGGATGACAGGTATATGCTGCTGTTCCTGGCTTCTTACTTATTTTGAACCAGCTGGAGCATTTTCCCCTTCTGTCTCCTGTAGATCCTATCACCTCTGTCCTCTGGACACAGCTCAGGTTCTCTAGTATCCCTCTGTGATGAAGGTCAGACCAGCGCTGAGTATAGAAGAAAATGACTTTCAGCTGTCACCCGAATTGTCTCCTTTCATTTAATCGTTCCACGCCCTGTCCCCAGTCCAGAGGGACATAAAGTGTATGCGTCTTGCAGAGCAAATTCGTCCTGCACTCCTGTGCTGCTCTGTCCTTCCTCTTAAAGTGAGACTGACATCGTCTTCACACACTGTGCTCACATTTGTTGGTGCCCCCCCTCACTTCTGCCATCCACTTAAATCATTAAGGTGCAAGTCAATTTGTATCCTTTGGAATCAGTTTTTTCAAATTTGTTTGGCTACCAATGGACCAGCAGGTACAGATGTCTGTTGTCTTTCGGTTTGTACTTTTTAGGAGAGTAGCACTTGCAGGGAAGCTCCGAGCTGGGTCTAGTGAGAACATAAGCACAAGCACTTGCTGGGGGAAATTCCATAATCACAGCTCCTAGGACAGTGAGAGAACAGAAACAAAACGTTTGCATGGCGCTGCCCTGAACAGCCGGCCACACGAGAACTTGACAAGAAACATTTCTGCAGTTCTAGCTTCGTGTCTGAGGAGCACTGCAAGGGTTTGCTGCAGTGAGGCTTTTAAACGAGTCTCCACAGACTCTGATTAAAGTGACTCGCCTGCCTCCGGGGCTCTGTGTTCAGTTGCACACTGCAGCGTGGAAATACCCCAGTGTAGTCATGGGCTGCTCTGTGCTCGCTCACAGCAGCCCCAAATGGACACAGAGCACTTTCTAAGGTAGAAGTCTGCCTGGAACTTAACACACCAGTGCTTTTCAGTTTTCCCTGCCCCTTCTCCTGCTAAGCACTTAATAACAGTTCTTTCCCTGGCCACCTCACACTCAAGCTCCTTCCATCCTGTTCCTTCAGCTTCTGGGAGAGTCACTGCCAGACCCAGCCTTGCTTCTCACTTCATACTCCTGACTGGAATAGGAGCTCAAGCACACTTTGCAAGCACCCTGTCCTATCCTACCCTACCTTGACCTTCCCACCTCCTGCCGGGGAAGCAGTCATCCCAAACATGACGAAAATATTTCCCGCAGAGTGCATCAGAGGTACCTTAGGAGCAGTGGGCTGCCCCGCGCTGTGACAAGGAGGGACCCTCGTCCTGAGCTCGGCCTTGCCACCTCCTCTGAGGGTTCACAGTCACCTCCCCTGCCCCGCCTGGGGTGGGGCTCCACTGCGGGCATCCCTGCTGGAGAAGGGGCTTCCCAGACTGTGACCCGGACCTTGTTAGATGGGAAGCCGGAAGAAACAGGCTGAAGCTGGTCAGCTGCGCGCCTCTGGGTTCCTTCCCCCACTACCCTTTGTGTTGGGAAAGTGGAAAAGCTGACAGCAAGATTAGAAGCCTTAGGCACTGCTTCTCTTTGCTGCCCCAAATGCCACATCAGTGACTGCTCTTGCTATACAAGAAAGGGAAAGCCCAGTGCAGAGCAGCCCATAGGCAAGAGAGCTTTTTATTAGCTCACGAGTGAGGCCTGACTTAGCAGGTAAGTGGTGTCAAGAACCCGTTTCCTCCCCAGCCTGCTTTGTGTGGCCCAGTGTCATCCTGAGCTGGCTCCTCATGTTCAGGAGCTCAGGCAACAGGAGTGAGAGGTCTTTTCCAGAAGCCCCTACCAAATCTCTGATGTCGCAAAGACCAGTGTCTTCCCTGTGGCACCTGTTACGGTGATTGGCTTAGGCTTGGATTATCCAGACCAGTTACTGTATGGGCCAGCATTCTGGTATTATTCCAAATAAATTAAAATGGCTAGGGCAGCTCCCCAGAAAGGGACAGATAGAAGTGATGCTGACTCCGCCGTGATTTCTAACACATAGGCTTCCTCTTTTGGTGTTTTCTCACCAAGTTTCTTCTTCCTTGCTGACTGACCATGATGTGTATAATGAATGAGACCTTGTACATGAGATTGTCACCACCCAAGACACATTTCAGATGTAGTTAGGGAGAGCACTGACCCTGATTCCGTGATGCACAGCAGCACTGTAGATCACAGAGGGAAATTTTAAGTCAGTAACACATCGTCAAGCTCCCTTAGATCTGTCTGGTGAGCATTAAACAGAAGTTAGAAAAATTAATTACACATCTTCAGCCTATTGTGATTATATGTCACCATTAAACACTGAAACCCAGTATAATTTTTCTTTACAAACTATAAAAAGGCTACATATTCCTGCAGAGTTGTCTGATGTGTTAAAGATATGATCTCAATCACTGTATTTGACTAGTTACCTTACCTGAAATAAGTGGGCTGTCAATAATGCAAAGCTTTTCAACCTTCACAGAAATAAATAAAACAGGATGAGCAGGCCTAGAGAGGCTTACTTAATGTCCAGATGTGTGCTGCCAGAGCACCGTTCAGAGGGGGAGCAGGAGAGGAAAGGGCATAGTTATGCGGGGAAAACTGCTTTTGTGGTGAGTCTGTTGGAGCAGAAGAGGCGGCGGTTTATCCTGTAGATGAATCTGCATCTGCTGTATGAGTCCAAACTCCAGAGCTTGGTCTCCAGCCAGCCAGTGTTCCTGGCACACCTGTGAGAGAAATGTGTCTGTGGATGCCAGCCCAGCAAGGAACGTTCATTACCAGTGGGCTTTGACCCAAACCCCAGTGAGAACTAGAGTCAGCTGAGCCATCCTTTTAGACCCTAGACATCTAATCCAGGGGTGCGGGCCCAGATTCCAAGGGTGCTGAGGGCAGCTGTGCCCCAGGGCAAGGCTGTCTGCAGAGCGGAGGCCTAGGTTGTTGAGGCCACAGTCCCAGTCCCAGAGATTTAGTTCTGGCTCCTGGTAAGAAACTCATACATGGGCCTCTGAGTGTGCCATTTCAGCGTGCCGAGCCCATTTTCTCATTCGTGAACAGGTTTGGGGAATGAGGAAATTGAATGAGATGAAAGAGCCTTCTGAGTGTTAGCTTTCTGATTCTTGGGTCTTATGGCAGGTGTGGGGGGAAGAGGCATGAAGAACTGAGGGATTTAAGTCATCACGGTAGCCCATGCCAGTGGGTGGTGATGCTGTTTCTGTCTTGGGTGGCACAGATGTCTTAAATAGCTTGCACATGGCTTGAGTGGCTGAGTGTGGGGTATGAGCTGCTCCATGTCCCTCGGCTACCACAGACGTGGTGCTTCTGGGCACAGTTCACTGGACAGGGGTCATGTCCTTTGTCAGGCCAGAGGTGGGTACTGCTGCCTGGCTCCTGTGCCCAGACATCCAGCTGTCAAAGGTGGTGTGCCAGTCGTCTGCGTGAGGCCTCCTCAGGCAGTGGCTTGCAACAGGTTCTGTGTTAAAAAATGATTTCCCAACCCCAGTTCCACTTATGCAAGGACTGGCAAACCTGACTGGGGTTTCTGTGCTCTTGATCTGTTAGGAGTCTGATCAGAGAGCTGTTACACAAAAAGTTGCTTGTTTTGTTTTGAATGTAAGTCTATCTAAATGTTTGGTGCTATGCTCAAATGCCTACAGGAACCGGGAAAGTAGTAAGAAGGTGCAGTTAGTACTCTGATAATAAACAATTGGGAGTTGTGAGGTTTGTGGAACATTTAGAACTGGTCCCCTTCAAAGCCACTGAAGTTCAGATGAAAAACAAGATTTACCTGGCCAAAGAGAATGCCACCATGAGTTGGACCCGTCCTAAAGGTGACCAGTTTGTGATTCTTGTGCTATAAACCAATTGACTTCACAACTATCATTGCTGTTTGCTTGGTGTCACTGATACCGAAACAGTCTTCACCGTTTTATGGATTTGCAAGCCCTTCGTTGTTTCATTTTTATCATTGATTTCAGCTCTTACCTTAGATTAAAAGACTGGATATCCTGAGGGTAAGGGCGCACCATAATTTTCACTCACAAATTGGAGATACCTTAAAAGAAATCATCCTCATGAAAGTCATTTTTGGCTTTTGGAGGTTGAATCAGGTTAGAGAAGTGGAGATGAAAATTTCACCCAAAACAGTTCTGAGTATTTTACATCATTTAAAAACTGCATCATGAAGATAAGGAACTTAAAGCATTTGAAAGTGCCACTTCTGCTTTTTGCATTGACTCCTGAGTACAGTCCCGGCCTTCATCTCTCCTGGGTGTCGGCTGGGGTGGGGCTGGTGACCAGGGCAGCGCTGGGAGTGGACTGCTGTGCTCCTTCTCCTCCCACCCCACACTCCCCATTTCTGCTTCTCCACCCAGGCGGCCACTGCCCTCCCTCTGCTGGGGAGGAAGAGAGAAAGCAGCAAGTTCATTTTCTGTTCGGTGCTAGTCACTCACTGCCTTTCCTTCCAGGAGTGCTTGTATTTTAAAAGCAGATGGTGGAACAGAATATAGGACAGTTAACCCGAGGTGCAACCTCTCTGCTCAGAGTTCTTCCACTACTGCTGAGGACAATTTGGGGCTGGGAGCCTCGAGGGCACCTCAGAGGTCACAGCTTTGTTGTGTCCCCCACCTTCTGTCAGACCCACTGGACCAACATCAGCCCCAGAACACAGAGGGGGCTCTGAGTGTGCCCTTTTTATTTACGTTGTTCAACCTGCTGTCAGAATCCATGTAAGTTCCTGCAAAATATGTGCCTATAAGAGATTGGTTACATCAGCTTTACAGTGGCAGTTGTGGGAATTTAAAGCCATTCACCCACGCACTCTGCGGGTCACCTCTCAACTTTTTTTAGGGAGACTTCCTAAATGAACGTCCCACCAATGCTTTTTCTGCTTTCTTAGTGCTGGTTTATTCATCAGCCACTTGCAATTTGGCTTCTGGCTCTAGTTTTGTTACTAAATATTCTATCTCAAAGGAGCATGGTGGCTAGCTGCCCCTTATATGCACTGATCTGTTCTTCAGCCTTCCTTTCCCACTGCCGTTCTTGTCCTTGCAGATCTTTATGTATGCTGCTGCTCCTGCCTTCCTCCTTTCCTCACCTGCCTTTGCTGGCATGTCACTTGTTTCTGCAAGTCTTCCTTGAAGCCCCTCCTCCAGGTCTCCTTTAGGTTCTTCTCCTGTGAGCTTGTGTGACACCCCTTGCTCTTCTGCCCTGTACCTACCATGCTGTGGTCTAATTGGCGCGTCCTTTGTATCTGTCCCACCTGACCCCTAACTGGCTCTGAGGAGAAGTACCAAAACTGTTGTCTCTACGCCATTTACCTTGTAACTACACGGTGCAGTTACAGGTGTAGTGAACAAAGTAGGTTCATATCCATGTTATATATTAGGGCTGGGGATTTAGCTCAGCGGCAAAAGCGCCTGCCTGGCAAGCGCAAGGTCGTGAGTTCGGTTCCCGGTACCGGAGAAAAACCAAAAAAAAAAAAAAAACCAGTAATCTACTTCATTAAAATAGCTCTGTTTTTCATTAACACTCATAAAAGTATACTCTGTAGTTCTTTAAAAGATCCTGTGCCCGTCACTGCGAGAGCAATGTGTCCTTAGTGACCTCCACAACCTTACTTACCCTTAAATCCCTTGGATATCCATTTATGAGCAGTAGAGGGGGCTGACAGCTGTCAATAAAAACTGGTGAAGACAGCTGTCAGGAAACCCTGGCTGTTCATAGTCAGTCGCTGAATTCCCAGGCAGTAACTCTCTACATGCTTCTGTTGATGGAGTGATGGCTGCCTATTGATAAAAACCTTGGAATGGGTCATCTTAAAGTGTCCTGACCACCACCAAAGTGGGAACCACATTGTTGGGAGACTGTGCAAGTGGGAGGTACAGAACTGGTATTGTTATAGAGGAAGAACTTGAATGTCTGATTAACGACTGCAGGGAAACAGGCGAAGGTTTAGAGGAACTGATGCAGAGCTGTTTATATGTACAATAAATTGTGTAGGTAGTCCTGAACTTTCTGGGCCATTTAAGGAATGCTCAAGGTAATGTTAACTATATATAAGTCACTTATGGATCTTAGAACCGCTCTGAGAACAGGACAGCAGTGTATTAAGGGAGTTCCACTAGTTCTGTAAATTGGTGTATTGGAACATTTATTCTGGAGCACTCAGAATTCAAAAACAGTGTGAGGTCCTGGTCAGTTGTATCTTCTTGTCCCTTGAAATTGAGTAGAAATTGTTGACTGAGTACAGAGACAACTTTCTTAGGCAGGTGTAGTGAACAAAGTAGGTTCGTATCCATGTTATAGAACAGTAATCTACTTCATTAAAGTAGTTCTGTTCTTCATTAACTTCCATAAAAGTATATTCTATAGTTCTTTAAAGGATCCTCTGTGGGGCTAGGGATTTAGCTCAGTGGCACAGCGCCTGCCTGGCAAGCGCGACATCGTGAGTTTCATTCCTGGTACTGGAAAAAAACCCAAAAACAACAACAACAACAAAAAGGATCGTCTGTGTAATCTGTTCTAGAAATACTTTTGCTGAAGCCTGGGAGCAGCACAAGGCCCCACCTTGACGGAGAGAGCTCTGGTTATATGGAAACTGAACTGGGACAGACCCGAAACTCGCCCCCGTTCCTCGTCATGCTCAGACTTCAGTTGGGCTCCAGTGTGTGAAGTGGAACTTTTCGCATCCCTGTGGCCCCCTCTGTCGCTTCTCCAGACTCACCCTTTCTGTTAATCCCTGTCTCCCTCCTCGCCCTAGTCAGCCAGCCCAGAGCTCCGAGCCAGCTTGGCCGTGGCCATCTGTACTGCCGTGTCTCCCTTTTCTGAGGGACCTGGCAGGTTTGCTTCACAGGGTGATAATTTGTGTCTGGCCCAAAGAGTGGTCAAAAGACGCAGTTTCTAGTCTCAGCTCTAGGGCCCTTGGCATTGGTGAGGCGCTATGCTGCTCATCAGAAGCAAGTGCTGTCCTAATAGGATGGCTATGTGGGTCAGCAACCAAGAATGCAGAAGCATTTCATGGGCTGAAAGGCACCGTGTGTGGAGGTGTGTGAAGAGAGATAGGTGCTTTATGCCTAGCATATAGTAGGTGTTTGATAAGTTATACTTACTGCTGCTGATGGCTACTGACAGAGCCTAATATAAGCACATAAATTGTTTGTTAAAAGCTGGGTTCATGATTCAGAATTTGAGGCTATGACCACATGGTGCTTTTCCCTTTGATTCAAGTAATGAGATAGTGGGCCAGGGCTGTAGCTCAGCAGCACAAGTAAACCTGCCCGGCAAGTTCAAGGTCCTGAGTTTGATTCCCAGTACTAAGAAAAAAAGTAACAAGATCTTCCAGACAACCTAGGTACTATCATTCTTAAAAATAATTTTTAAGAATTTTAATTGATGTATTTATATGTATTTATGGGATACAGTGTGATAAGTAGATACATTTATATAATGTGTAGTGGTCAAATCTGAATAACTATCACTTATGGTTCTTTAATCATTTATCATTTCTTTATGTTGGAAAGCCTTGAGCTCCTTTTTTCTAGTTCTTCAGTAAATGTATAGTAATTGTAAACTGTGGTCATCTGACTGCTGTAGAACACTAGAATGTATTCCTTCCATCTGACTGTATTTTGGTACCCACTGTCCATCCTTCCTGTATCCCCATCCCTCTTCCTTGCTAGCCTCTGATGACCACTCTTCTAGTCTCTACTCCTGTGAATTCAGCTTTTTAAAGGTGCTACCTTTTCACATTCACAGGCTGACTTCATCTATTAAGAAAACAGCTGACAAAACTAATCACACAGTGTCCAATGATGAATCCCAAATTGGCTTTAGAAAACACAGCATGTCGTAAACAAAAACAGATTCTTAAAAGGCAACTTGCTCCTAGGAGACTTGCTTAGTAGAATGTTTATTACTTGGGAGAACTTTGCGTCTTAAGTAAAGAGGTGTCTGAAATTTCCATCTGGGATTTATTAGTATATATATTTAAGTGGCCTGGTGCCGGAAGTTAGTTCTTAATTTAAAGGAAACAGAGTTTCCATTCTGAGGTTAGTGAGGTCACTGCTGTTTTCAAGTGGGCAGCTACTGCCTGTGTCTTGCTGGCCTTGGAAGTGCAATCATGGAACTTTGTTCAGTCTGCCTTATTAATGGTCTCTAGGACCACTGCAGTGCATTAGATAGGTGGCTAGTAGGGTTGCCTCTAGCAAGATAGGTGCAGTCCATGAGTTGTGAGGTCTAGAGTCCGGTGGGCATCTGCTGGGGAGCTTTGTATCTGCCGGGCACTCCCAGTGTAGGGGGTGTTGGAGGGAGTGTGTCCATTCTGTGACTGCTGTAAAACAGAAGGTTTGCAGCTGTCAGGATTATTTTCTTCTTGGCTTCTTTTCTGACAGATTTTTTGGGGGGCACTTGTTAGATTTACAGATGCTTGCAGATTACTAGCCGCAGTTCCCCAATGCAGTGCAAATGTTACTGTCTTATTTTCCTTCTTTGAAGATAGCAATGTACTTTTGGAGTAAAGGGAAATTAAATTTATTCTTACAGTTGTCGTAATTCAGTATCTTGAAATGATTATTTTATTTGTTATATGATGCCTTCAAAGTATCCAACATGTGCTGTATTTTGTAGGAAGAGAAGAAACAAACATAGGTATAATAATCTTGTACTTTAAATAGCTTAGCTTAGCAGTCTGCCTCTTAACATAACGGACCCCTGCATCAAGGACAATAGAGAGTTAAGGGTAGTAGTTCCCTGGAGCCTTCAGTAGGCTTCAAAAAGGAGATGGGGCCCGAGAGCCTCTGCTGTCACGTTGCGGAGACATCAGATTGGTCCTGGCCGCCCTTGGTGTGGTGGCACAGGGTATCATGATTCATCCTTAGGTTCCTTGGAAGCCGCTTCCAGTTAATGAAAACGAGTGTCAGAAGTCTCTATCAGTGACACCACTCACTCTGTGAGTGTGTGGGTGTGGACTTACGGATCTGTCCCTCATTACCTCTTCCTGCTTCTTGCACTCCTGCTGTTCATTTTTAGAGAGGAAGGCTGGTGCGTCAGCTGGTGTCCTGGGAATGGTCTTGCCTGTAGCTCGTCCTATCTGTGCTGTCTTCATAGGTGCAGGGCCTGTGGCAGCCTGTAGTTGGGACAGCTATGGATAATTATATTCTGGCCTTGGTGGACATCTAAATTGTCAACCCATGGTCTTAAGAGAAACCAGCTTTAAAGTCTTAGACAAGGCCAACTAGAGATGATGACCTGACTGACTGATACATGAGTGGAGGGGAAATGGGCTATTCAGGCAATATTCTGATTGTGGGACTTAGTGAGATTAGAAATAAGGGGAGATAGAACAGTGTAAGGGGATGGTAACCATAAGGCTTCCAGTCAACCTTGCCTATGTGAGAGGAAACTTAGTGTTCCTTATAAACAAGACCAACATGCTCTGTTCGAGGTGACATCGGATGTCTATCTGTGCCATCAGAGCTAAGGGTGACCCTTGGCACTGGAGCCTCAGGAGCCGTCCAGGCAGGCAAGTCCCAAAGTGGGAATGGTGGGCTGGAGCAGAGGTGCCCACACATCCAGCTCATGGTCCCCTTTGTCTCTTAGTGTTTTCTTCCTGCCATTTATAGGACAGAAGAAATCAAGTGTGTAGGTCCAAACACCTGCATTAAATACAAAACAAATTTGTGATCCTGGGAAATAATAACACATAAATTGAAAGAGAAAACAGCTTTATTTGTTATTTGTTAGTAGAGTATGTGTGTTTGTTGGGCCCCACATGTATGCATCAGAGTCTAACCAGGAGGCAGACTACACAGGTATTTGAAGAAGAAAGTTTCAAACAAAGGAATACTAACATTATGGATGAGGAAACTTTTAAGAAATAGTAAAAAGGAAATAGTATTTTGTGAATCTCATCTTCTTTGAAATGCTTCAGCATAAGGCCTTTGAGGGGTAGGGATTAGAAGATGAACAAGAATTTAAAGGAATGTTAAACACTGCTATAGTTCCTCAAAAAATTAAAAATAGAATCACGTGTAATCTAGCGGTTCCACTTCTGGGCTTATAGCCAAAGTAATTGAAAGGGTCTCAAAGAGATATTTCTGTACCCACATTCATGGCACCGTTCTTCACAATGGCCAACAACTGGAAGCACCCAACGTCCACCTGTGAGTGGATGGATAAAAAAGTGATGTACAAAAAATATAAATATTGTGTAATTCCATTTATATGAGTTGCCTATAGTAGTCAGATTCTTAGAGACAGAAAGGAGCTCATTAAAAAGTTTTTGCAAAAGGAAAAATTTCTGTGGGTAGATGGTGGCAATAGCTGGACAAACTGTGAATGTGCTTAATGCAACCACAGTAGTTAAGACAGTAAATTTTATGTGTATATTTTGCCCCAATTTAAAAAAAAATAATTAAAAAGAAAATAAGTATTCAGAAAAGGAATATGAACTATAAAGGGGACTGGCCCATAGTAGTGAGGAGAACGCTGAAGCATAAGGGAAGAGTGTACATAAGGAGCACCATCCCCTGCCCAAGTGCCTCTCTACTCCAGACTTTGGTGGACTTTGGTGGCTGCCCATGGCTCCCCGGTGACAGAGAAGTCATGTGGCGTTGTGCTGGCAGAACTGGCTTGAAATCCAGCCTCTATGATGCTGAGCAAAGCTTCTTACGGGGAGGTTTTGCGCCGGAGGCATTGTGCCACAAACCATTGGAGAGGGGCCCCGGCAGAAGCTGCTCAAGGTGGATGGTGCTGCCCACTGTGTGCTGGGGGAAGCCAGGTGCTAAAGGAACAACTGTGGGCTGGGCCTGGGTGCTGGAGAAACCAGGGGAGCTAGTGGGAGCACACACAAAGTGTCCGAAGCAGGAGGAAACATCTTGCTGTAAAATCTCTGCAGTACCTTCCACAGATGAAACTGGCAAAATAAAGGGTGTGCAGATCTCTTTCACATGTGCTTACAGCAGGTGATCAAGGGGGGAATTTGTAATGGGAAGCAATAGATTGATCACTGGCCACCTTACAGTTTCTCAAACCTTGAAGTCAGGGTGGATCCTGATACCCTAATTTTCTGTTCCACCTGCTTATTGTCACAACAGCCTACCTTTGGAAAGAAATTTCATCATCCCAAGAGAAACAGTACAATCTAATATTAAACTGTGAACTAGCTTGGGCAAATAGCTCATGCAGTGTCTTAGAGATGTTTTGTTTGTCTCCAGTATTTTAAATAGGCTGCGAAATTCCCCTTTGTGAATTCTGATAGGATCTGAGAGCTAAAATCACAAGTCTTTCAGCAACTCTAACCACATCACTGTAACTTAGGAGACTCTCAGTTTGATTAAAAGTGTAGAAGTGTCCGTGTAAAGTAAAAATCATGTGGAGTCAAGTTGTTTTTGAACACCTCTTGGTAATTTCTTATATTGGAGGCTGACCTCAGCCTCCCAGTAAGTGTAATCCTTATGGTACAGTGATTCCTCTAGCACTAGTGATTCCTCTAGCACAGGCCCAACCTGTGACAACAGGTTGCTTTTCTTTGGAGGCAGATGATATAATTGGCTTGTCTTTAGAGAGATTTTTCTGTATGAAGATACATAGCTCAAAATAGCTAGAAGACAAGATTTTCAGTGTTTTTATCATAAATGGTCAGTGCTTGAGATTTCGGATGGCCAAAATGTCCTCAGTGTGCAATGTATAAATGTACTAAACATCACACTGTATCCGGTAAAGATGGACAGTTATGTTCTGTCAAGTAAGAAGAAGATATGTTTTTGGATGGAGCAATTTGGTTTATTTAGTTGGCCCTTACTGCCCCTATGAAGTTGTGGCTCCCTCCCCTCAGCTTTCTTTCCATTTCTTACAGTTTCAAATTGAGAATGTTAAGGGTTTTTAGGTTTTATTGGTTTCTACTAGGAAACTTATGGCTTTAATATCACCTTTGTTAGGTAGACAGACTCTGCTCAGGTTAAGCTTCTCAGAAAATATGTTCATTTGACAATGTGTACAGTTTTGTGAATCATAACTGATACATGTCTGCAGTTCCTCTTCAAGGATAGTGTGAATAAACTCAAATTTCGTAGCCCGACCTGCTCAAGTGGAAAAGCTTCTGTCTGCGCCTTGGTGCTGCCTGCAGAGATAGCTTCCCGTTGTTCTGAAACCCTGTTTGGATAAGTTCTGCTTCAGTTCCCATTTTCACCACCTGCTGAATTTGTCACTGAGCATTAGCCCTGGTCACCAACACCAGACAGGCCCAGCCCAGTCCCTAGCTTCCCTGGCAGCCTTTTCTGTCCCTTGAACAGTGACCCTGTGGCATGTTCTGCCCATGACAGAAACTTAACTTAAAAATCAAACTGTGGTAACTGCAGGTGGGTGGCCTTGTACTTCCAAACACTTCTCAGATCGAGGAACACTACTTTTAGTTTTCTTTGTAGATTTCAAATTTTGTTCAGAAACCTGAATGAAGCTCCTCATTGCTCAGATAACTCAATTGTGGTGGCATTATCCCCACTCCCCGCCCCAGTGAATGTGCTAGAGAGAGAAGGTAGTCACTGGCCATCCCAGGTAAGCGTTCACTTCTGAGTGCTTCACAGTGATCAGGAGCAGATGCGTGGCCAGTACTGGAAAGTGCGTAACTGTCTCACATTGCATGTAGCTGTGACCAGCCTGCCAGCGTACAGGGTCTCTAAAAAGGATGCTGAAAAAGAAAACTCAGTTTTAAAACCCATGTTTATTTCATCACAAAACTATTTCCTTACCAGAAAGAGTGAAAGGCAGTGATTAGAGTGGAAATAATTTGACAGTCACTGCACTTAAAACTTGAATTTCAGGTCAGTATAGAGGGGCACGTTCCAACAATCAGAGAGGAGATGGGGCTGTCCCATATGGGAAGGTGTATCTGCCAGCAGAGGTGGCCAAGGGGATCTGGATGTCTGTGTGCTGCCAGCCACAGGTCTAGGAGACTGCTTCGTTAGCTAGGTAGAGGATTAGAGTAGATGACCGCTCACATTGTTCTAGGCCTGAGCCTGTGCTAGGACTGATTACCAATCACTTCTGTGAAGGAAACAGCGGTGCATTGCTGAGATGGGACACCATTCCATACTGCCCAGCCCAGTTCTGCTTCCCTTGTGTCTGTGGAGTCTTTTCTGCAGCCCCTCCGGTCCCGTCCCCATGGTGACCTCATTAACCCAGCTGGGAATAGTAAGGAATTTTAGCTCTTTTATTTCCACCTTCTGTCACTTCACCACGCCTAGCTATCTGTAGGATCAGCATTAGGGCTTCCAAACAGACATTCCTAAACAACCTAAAGCAGTTTGGATTTACTCATAAAAATCTGTGCAGCAATAAGGAGAGGCACTTCATAGTCTTCTGTTCTCTCTCAAACTCTTGGCGCCTTTCATCACTGTAGCTGTCCTGTTAGGTAAATGTCATCATCCTTATTTTTAAAATGTGCAAATAGAAGTGCCAGGAGGTTTAAAGACTTGCTCATTTTTGGAGGAAAAAAGAGAAAATTGCTTAAGAGAAAGCCCTTCTGTTGAAAGGAGGCGCAGCACCCCTGGCTCTGTGCATCATGCTGTCAGTTACAGGCCCCATCTCCCAAGGTGACCTGGTATTTCTCCCTGTTCTAGTAGCTTCCTATCCCGAGATGCTTAGTTAGGATCCTGACTGAATGTTTCTTTTTTTAAAAAAATTTATTTATTAAAGGTTTAATCTAAAATGTGATTATTTAACATTTAGTTTACTTAAACCACTGAATATCAACTATGGAGTGACGTTAGTTTGAGGATGTCATCTAGATGCTTGAACACTGTGCTGGAGCTGTAACCAGCCTTAAACGCTTGGATAACCTCCCAACAGAGCAGTGTGTGAACTGTTTATCTGTAAAATAAAGGACTTGGCTTTCAAACGAGTAGTTTAATAGAGTGAAGAAGTTGGTATATAGAAGACAGGAGACCTAGCCTGTGTCCATTGTGATCCAAAGAATGTTTTATTTAGTTTGGTAACCTTGAGCCAGTCATGTAACGTCTTCTGTCTAAATTACGTATCTTTGAAATGGGTATGATTACCACAGTCTGCATAAAACCTACGTAAATGCAAGACATTATTGGTAAATATTATAAAAGGACTGTGGGTCATAAATTCTTTAGTTAATATTTTCACAACTGTATTTATGTGTGTATGTATGTGTGTGTTTAGTCATCCACAAAGAGCTTTTACACAATGAAGATTTCTTAGAGGAGAAATAAAAAGACAGTAAAATCCTAGGAAGCACATGCGTCCCAGATGCGTTGCTGTCTCCCGTGTGCTCACTGCACATGTCAGCACTTTCTCCTTCCACTCATAACTGTCCGTTTACATCCGGAGCACTGGTGAGCATATAAAGTTCACTGAAAGTGTCCTGAGGACTCTGAGGAGTTCATCTGTGGCTGCAAACTCCTGGTTCTGGGGAGCAGTAGCTTTCCCCTCCACTCTCTGTGTCCCTCCTTGGTTGTCATCCTCATTTCAGGGAATTGTGCCCTGACCCAACCTCACACTCCACAGGGCACCCCAGGACTGAGCAGCGTGTACACCTCGGCTATTTGAGGCATAGCCCTTGGCCTCTCAAGAAGGTGCTGAGGTGATCTCCGTTGTCCTTTTAGCACCCTCTTCTCCATTCCTGCTAAATAAAGTATTCTCAAGGCAAGGAGTGAAGGTCGCTGGGTCAGGAGGGGTTGTACAGACTCATTTGGGCCTGCCTCTGCTATGGTTAAATATACTGTGGAAGTATCTGAAGTGGACAGGGAGCATGCAAATCCTGCAGCCCCACCTGGGTGAGACCAAGAACACAGACCTTTCCTACATATGTGGAGAGAGAAGAAAACCACTACAGAAGTCTTTGAAAACATAAATAATAGAAGAAAAATTGAAGAAAGCCTCAAAGTTGAACAGAAAGCCACTTTTTATACTAAGTAAACAATTTTTGTAACCTAAAATTTGGAGTATGATTTAGCCTCATGCCAGCGAAGTAGAAATAAAAACATTCATGAAATTTCCTGAGGTTCTTATGCACTAGGAGTTATACATGCAGAGCTATTTTCCAGAAATGTTAGTATTTTTGCAGAGGACTTAGAACATCCTTGATTTGAGCAGAGAGTGTGATACTCCAGAATGATGGCCCCTACTTCTGCTTGTCCTGCTTTTGTCCTCACTTGTGTCTCAGAACTGGCTGAGCCCCTTTTCTTCACACATATCTTGGCTGCTGGCAGCAGAAAGTCCAAAAGCCCAGATATTTTTCTTTTGTAAAACAGATTTATTAAAGAGCAATTTAGGAGGAGATTCTTTTCCCACTTGCTCTGTGATAAATTCAGTGGAGTTGGTGTTAATAAGCCTTTCTTAAAACAGGTGACTTGTAAGGTTGAGTTCATTTGATCTGTGGTCAAAATTATACCGGGAAGCGCCAAGCAAGCATGATGTATACACATAAACATGTATATATATGGTTTCAATATCAGATTAATTTGTTATTAAATGAGAAGTGGCTCTCCACTCCCAGGGTATTGGGGATTGAACTCAGGACCTTTGCCCTGAGCTACATTGCCTGTCTCTGCCTGCCTTCTTTATTTATTTATTTGAGAGTGGGTCGCAGTAAGTCTCTTAAGTTGCCCAGGCTGGTCTTAAACTTTTGATTCTTGTCTCAATATTTCAGAGCTGTTAACTTAGTTGCTATATCAGGTGTTTTATAATAAATATTGATGTGACTTCTAGGCATATTGCCAAGTTAGGGATATTGGAGTGGTTTTTGCTTTGTTTTGTTTTTTGGTACCAAGAATGGAACTCAGGACTTTGCACTTGCCAGGCAGGCACTTATGCCACTGAGCTATAGCCTGGCCCTAGAGTGTTTCTTAAACATTCAAGAATGAACAGGTCTCTCATCTACAGGAGGTTAAGGAATCATTTTGGTGTACTGGGTTATTTGCTGGGACTAAAGATTAAGTCCCTTTTTATCTCAGAAGACCAGGGGAACCCTAGACAGTTAGCTGTCTTTTGTCACCATTTTGCAAGTTAGGACTATGGAGCAGTGAGTTACTCAGAGCAGACAGCTTTGAGGTCGTACAGGCAACTGAGGAGGATTTATCATACACAATCTTTTAAAATAAGCTGAGCTTTCGTTGTTCTTAAACTAGATCAAGACACTTCCCCAAGGTGACTGCTTGATTGTATTTAAATGTAAAATAAAATTCTCTCAAGGTTTCCTGAGGATCATGGTGAATGTGCAAAGATCAGCTAAGCTGTTAACATGATTCTAAATTGAATTACAAGACTACCTTGGTGGTGCTTGATCAGCAGTTGTTCTCCTTGGCTGGGCTGAGCTGGGCCAAAGCCTTTTTGTGAACCAGTGTAAAAACAAGCAAGACTTTAAGGACATGTACTTTAACATACCTTATGTGGTTTGTGAGCAATTGGACTTGCAAAAGGACATTTAATAAATGCTTCTTATAGGAACACTTTCTGAAAGAAGATAGTGAAAATAATTCTGTTTGGGGCAGATTGGGCATGGCATTTTGAATGTATGGATTTACATAATCATCACTATCACCTTGAAGAAGTATTGCTTTACCCTAGTTACAAATCAGCGACAGCTCTTATTTGTGTAGCACATAACCCCGATGAGACCGCTCGGATCCTCAGTAGATGTCTGTGGGTATGTGGGCCTGGCGGGAAAGGCAAGGACAGGTGGTGGAGCCAGACAAAGGGACTGTAGGACTCCTCGCGTGGGACAGGGAAGGCTGCAAGTGACTGTGACAGAGAGTCTGTGCTTTAGAGTAGGGCTAGATAGCTGCATGCCAGAGACCAGAGTTAGCTGGCTACTGGGAGGTACACTGTCCCTCCTCGGGGAGCAAGGTCAGTTTCCGGGAGGCTCCACGGCACGTATGTTTTCCATGTGTTTTTCCTCTGTCACTCTCTCCATTGAGAGGCCATACTGTCTTCTCTTCCTCTTGCCCTTTCATTGACATGGAGATAAAAATTCTTAGGGCCTTAGGTATGTTAGAATCACTCAGCAGTAGAAAGTGGTTTAATATCTAGTCCTTATACTGTTATTTATAATCACCACTGCTGTTTGTGAACAGCATAAGCACTCTTGTGTTTAAACCTAATGCTCAGGAATATCTTTTACAAAAATTTAATAAGATGCAATAGTAATAGTCTATTTAGTTCTTAAGGTTTTCATATCTTTTTGTTTATATATATGAGACATAAGCCTGTAAAGTAAATAATACTACTTTCATCCTTATTTTATAGTTGAAGAAATGGAGGCCCGAGGTTAAATAATTTGTTTATAAGGTCATACAAATATTAAATAGCAGGATGAAACATAAATTCAAGCTTCCTACATGCAAGTCTTTTATATATTGTTTTTACCAAATGCACCTTAGTTCCTTTTTCTGTCCTCCTCCCCCATATAAAACGAGGAAAACAGCCAGAAAATAAATTTAAATTTATTAAAGATGCAACTTTTCTCACAGTTTCCAAATAGATCTTTCAGATACACTGTTAGAGACCTTTTGCCTGAGGTTGGTGATAACACAGCTCTCTGTTAAATACCTCAGTAAGACAGGTGCGCTGGTGCACCTGCTTTCTGCACTTTCGGGAACGGAAAGCCAGATTCTCAGCCCGTTAGGAGCACGTGGGCTGATGCTGGGCAGAACCGGCCTCTGTTCTCCAGGCTCCAGGCCTCTATGACCCCTCAGCGTTCTCTGCAAGGCCAGACGCAGCGCGTGTGCATACCTGGCTACGTTTGGAGAAGGTGGTTGCAGTGGGGGACCCAGAAAGATTCGGGGCTTGGGTGCTCTCACGGTGCAGAGACACCCGGTTTCTTGTGCAGCCCTTGCTCGGGACTTGTGAGGCGGTATCTGGTAAAGGTTCTCCCAGCCATGTGAGGGATGTACTTTACTTTCCTCCAGAAACCGAAAAACATTATTGCTTTACAGTTCATAATTTTAAGCATATAAAACCCCAAGACAAGAAAAGTGAAACATTGGAATACTCTGACCTTAGAGGATAACAGTGCGTGCATTCGTGTCCATTCGTTACTCATGCAAAGCCGAGGTTCCCAGGCGAGCGGTCCCTCGTTACACACCTGGGCCTCGGCGGGTCACCCCTCGCCCCCTCTCGCCGCCCCGCCCCATCCCGTCCCCGCCCTGCCCCGTCCCGCCCCTCCCTTCCTGGGCGGAGGCTGCGCTGAGCTGCGCTCAGGCTCCTACAGACTCCCTGTTCCTGCCCCAGACCCGGGCGCCGGCGGTTGCATCTGCGGTGTTCGGGTCGGCGTAGCCATGCGCTGCGACGAGGAGACCAGGGAAGGTAAGAGCTGGGCTTTTCTCCGGCCGCCCAGCCCCGCGGAGCCGAGGGAGACCCGATTGGGCGCAAATGGGGTGTTAAGGAGCGCGGCTCCCGGATACCTTGTAGCGCTCCCCGATACTTTGTGGCTCTCCCCCACACTCTGCGCAGTCCCGGGTGGGTACTCTGTGCCTCTCCCCGGTGGACGCTCTGTGCCGTCCGGGTGGATACTCTGGCTCTCCCCTGTGGACGCTCTGTGCCGTCCCGTTGGATGCTCTGTGCCGTCCCGTTGGATTCTCTGTGCTGTCCCGGGTGGTCATTCTGCGGCTGTCAGTGCCCGGCCGCCGTGCGGAGCCCGCACAAAGAAGCCCTCGGCCTCTACCCGAGCACACCCAGGTCATGAGCCTGCCCCGCCGGCCAGCCGCAGCCCAGGCTCCCGAAAGGGGGCTCAGACCTAAGTTTCCGGCTGGAAGGGGAAGCCGAGCGAGCGCAGGGAGCGAGAGGTCTTTATCTGGGAAGGCGGCTGGTGTGCTTCCTCTCGCGGATGACTGGTGTTCGGAGTCAATTCCTGCGGGGAGCGGAGGTCGCAGGGCCCTGTGCGGCTGGAAACCGCGGGAGTCTGTTTCCCGCCCGGCAGAGGCGGAGAGCTTCGCTCAGAAGGAGAAGGGACGGGGCTGGACGCGCTCCAACCAAAACACAGTCACGCGCTGGCCTTAGCTGGGGAGTTTGTGTGCGAGCGTTTGCGAGCCGGGATCCCCAAACCGTGCGTGTACAGAAGTCCTCTGTAAGTCTGAGTGGGTGGGGAGAATTAGCGGGAGACGTGTAGATGGCGAAGTTACCCTGTCACAGCAACCCCGGCCTCCGAGAGAGCAGGAAGGGCCATCGTCTCTCCACTGTGGACCTCTGTGAAGGAGAACCCTTAAACTCGGCCCTGCCCTTTCATAACGTCGCCGCTGTGGACTGGCGTTTGCCTTATTGTGCCATGTGAAGGAAAGAGCCGGTTTTGTTCTGTTTTAAAGACTTACTAAGTAGAGGTGAGTGAAAAGTGACAGCCAGAACATTATTCCTGAGCTCGCTGCGGACGGGGGATTTCCTTTCAGGGGCCTCTGTTCTCTTGGAACAGGGTGCCAGTGGATACTTCCCTTTTTATGTCTTTTCCATCATAACATCAACTTCTTCAAAGTTACAAGTTGTCGAAGGCAAATAGGAACTGGGCTGTGAGACCCGCTGGTGAAGTTTTGTGTGAGTTAAGTAGCACTAAAGTGGGCGTTTGCGTCCAGGCATGTTTTCCTCTCCAAGGAAAGAAGCAGTGGGAGGAAAGAACAGCGGTGTCCTGAACAATCTGTTAGACCTTCTGCTATGACGTCCCCGACCTCACCTCTGCTGCACTGTGTGTTGTAGGCTTGGAAGCAGCCTGCTCCAGAACCAGTGTACTGGTTGCTCGCGCCTCTTCCTCCCTTCCCCCTGCGTGTGCAGTCCACCTGATGCAAACTGTCTGCCTGCCTGCCTTTTGAAGAAAGCCCACAATGTTTGCTCTAAAATAATGAGGGGATAGAATTTTAAATTGATAGCATTTAGGATAAAATTTTTGAATACAAGTCTTGAGGGAAATAATCGTTTTGTTGATCAGATGGAAACATTGTAAGTGCTGCCAGGAAATAATTGCTATGGTGTGTGTGTGTGTGTGTGTGTGTGTGTGAGTGTGAGAGAGAGAGAGAGAGAGAGAGAGGGACACACGCATGTTGTGGGCACTTCCTACAAGGCTGGTTGCTGATTGCTGTATAGAACACTTCCTTTGCCGATCACCACTCAGATATCTAAGGAGCCATGCTGTACAAATATCTCAGTCATGTCACTTATCTATCTGTACTGATCCTTATCCCCCATAATTCCTTGGGTCCCTCCCCCCCACTGGCAGATTTATATATCCCATTCAGCGTGAGATCACCACTAGTTCATCACAGTGTCTACATTTGGAAAAAATAGTCTTCAGATGCTGCATGCCTGATTTATAGTCATGGGAGATACTTTTAAGTCATTATTCTGAGCTGTTGTAAAAACTGCTATACTTTCTTTGGGGGATAAATCTGGAAAAAAAAAATCAACACAGGCCAACACAGTTGTGTATGTGCATGAATGCAGAGCAAATGACTGGGGATATTGTTAAACCATCATAGCCGAGAATGTACTTGACTCTGGGCCAGGGTCAGCTTGTAGCCACCTCTAAAGAAATGATCTGAATTTGCCTGCTTTTTGTACTTAGATACTGTGATTGTACTTAAGTACTTAAATGGAGGAAAATAGGCATGCCCAGGGCTTGCCTTATTAAAAACTTGAATGAGTTTAAATGTCCAGACAAAAGATGACTAAGAAAAAAAAGAGAAATGAAGGAAGAAGCTCACTTCATTAAAAAGGGGAATGCCATTGAAATGTCATCAACCTCCAGTGGGCGGGAGCTTCCTGAGGAGATTGCTGATGGTCACATATTTGACATTTAGTTGCTTCCTGTTGAGTAGATTACTTAGTTATGAAGTAGTAAAGAGGAATAGTAGCTCATATCTGTAGGGCTGTTTTTCGACTGAAGCATCAAGAAATCCAAGACTCTTGCTCTGGTTATCAGTTTTGGTAGCAGAAACTGAGAACGCTATTGTCAAAAGGGGTCACTTTGTGATGACTTGGAAAAGAACAAAGACCGGTGGCTGAGCATGAGAGCGGCCCCTCCACTCACTGCTCACATCAGCCACTTCCGACCGCCACCTTGGCAGTTTTCTCACACCTCACAGCCCTGTCACAGAGAAAACGGCAGCCCCCAGACAGCTCCCTCAGCTTCCTGTTCCAGCCTGGCAGACTTACCGTCACCTACACCCGCCTCCTGGTGTCTGGAACAGGTGTCACCTACTATAAAATGCCATTCTTCAGCTTGGGGTCCTGGAAACAGCAGTCCCCAGGTCTTTCCTGCCGTTCCCCCTGCACTTACATGAGCCGAAGCTCTTCATTCTAAGATGCTGGCACTTGCTGGTCTTCCACTCTGCACCTGGCCCACTTTCCGGGCCAACTCCTTGGAGAGGCTTTTCTGAGCCCCCAGCCTACCCCACAATCCCAGTGGCCTTCTCAGAGCACCTGCTCCTTCCTGTCTGTCCACCAACCTGATTCACATCTCTTCTCTGCAGTTCCACACACCCTGGGAGGAAACACCATGTTGGGTTATTTCCCACTGTGTCTCTAGAACCTACAGCAAGAGATGCTCACAGTATATTATGGCATAAATGAGTTACCTCCATTTAAAGTTAATTCTCGACACTTTGAGCAATCTTAGGCATTGTTTATCCTTTAAAATGAACCCTTTAAAAAATAATCCTTTTTCATGGTTCCTGTTTTCTCACTGTCATCCCATGGAAGTCTGTCTTTGTTATCACCATGCTATTGAATCACATTTACCAAAATCACCAGTAACTTTAATAAAAAATAAAAAAAAATCACCAGTAACTCTGCATTTGCTTTTTTGTTGTTGTTCTGGTGACATTTTTACCCTCAGCTGTATTTGACACTAGGAAACCAGGGTCCCTGCAACCTTCAAAGTCTTTTGTTGGTGACGATCCTCCCCTGGTTTGTTTTTCTTTTTCTAGTTCTGCATTCCAGTTGCCTAGTCCTTTAGCCTGGGCCCTACTAAGAACTACTTGTATACACAGCTTCCTGGTAAGCAGCATGCTTTTCCCATCACTGCTGTATGACAAAGTATCTTAGATAATTAGCTTATAAGATACCAGTTTTGTTTCGGCTCGCAGTTTTGGAGGTTTCAGTCTGTGGTTGCTTGGCCCCATTGCTCTGGGCCTGTGGTGAGGCAGTCATTGCAGTGGGAGTGTGTGGCAGAGGGAAAGGTCTACCTTCATGGCCAGGAAACAGAAGCAAGCACAGCAGGGGCTGGGGTTCTCCAGTCAAGGGCAACTCCCACTATTCTGAAGATCTTTGTTTTGATCACTTTTCTCTCGTTGCTGGGACAAAATACGTGATGCCCAGAATTCAGGAAGGAAAGGTTTATTTAGCTTATAGTTTGTGGAGGTTTCAGTCCATACTCGGCTGGCTCCAAGGCAGAGTGGCACATGGCAGAGGGCAAAGTTCATGGTGGCAGAAGACAGCAAAAGCAGCAAGAGCAAAAAGGAGGAGTGGTGGCAAGCAGCCTCTTTCCCTCCTTTACATTGTATGCAAACTACCCACTCCAGGGCAGGTGTAGCACTCAAACCATAATTCCAGCATCAGACCATGAATCAATCATAAACTCTAAAAGCCCACCTCATGACTACATGAGGCTTTGGGGGACATCTGGACACAAACCATAACATTCCACTCTTGGCCCCGCAAAGACTCATGTACATCCCTTTATGCAAAAGACATTTTAGTCCAGCTCTAAGAGTTGCTAAAATCCTAACAGTTTCAGCATTGCTGAAAAGTCCAAGTCCCAAGTCTTCTCCAAGATCTAAAGCAAACACTAAGCTCTGAGCCCCTGTACAAATGAAAAGTTAAACACATCCAACACTGAATGGCACAAGATAAACATTACCATTCCTAAAGGTACAATCAGGGATACAGAGCATTGGGGCCAAAGCAAGTCCAAAATCCAGCAGCGCTAACATGTCCTGTAGTTCCACATCCAGCATCTGAAGCAATGTGTGGCATATTGAGCTCCAAAGAGCTTGCATGACTCCACCCCTATGGCACTTGTGGTGGTTAAAGCTCCCATAGCTTCTCTCTTTGGCCTGCTTTGCTCCCTCCTTGCCACTTTCCTTGGACAACCCACATTCTTGGCTTTTTCAAATTTCTGAGGCTTCTCACCGCTTCACACACTACACTCTCAGGAGCACAATGCCTGGCTACTCAGGCCTTCTGAAATCTAGGTGGAAGCCTTCTTAACCTCAGAACTCTTGCATTCTGTATGCACCTAAAACCAGCACCATGTGGATGATGCCAAGGTCTGCTGCCAGCTGGAGCAGTAGCCAAGCTTTCCCATCTCTTGGCCTTAGGGGTCGAATGCCTGGATTGATGGGCACTCTGAGTCCAATTCTGAGAAGCAAATTCTGTATGCCGGTGCCATTTTGGAACCTCGCACAGCCGCCGCCACCATTCTGGAACCTGATGCAGCTGCTGCTGCTGTTCTGGAACGTGGCATTCTGCTGCTTTCTTCTCAGAGCAAAGTCTTTGACTTTTGCAGTTTTGAGGTTGCAAAGGGTAGAGACTTGCTGCTGCTTATGATGCCCTCAGACCATCTTTTATATTCTCCTGTTCCTTCTCAGTAATGGAGATCTCCTCAGCTCTATCTTTGCACTCCACAGCTTTACTGGATATTCCTTTCTGACCAAACTCACAACATTTTAAATCATCCTGTTGGGCTCTTTGCTCTTGGTTCTCAACAGAAATCTGGCTAAAAGTCCCCAGCAATAGCCATGCCACCACTTAAACATTCAACTGCCTTGAAATTTCTTCTACCAGATTAATTAGTTCACCACCCTTAATCTCAGTTTTAGACAAAGACCCTGGACACAAGCAAAATGCAGACAAACTTTCTGCTAAGCCATAACATAATCATCTGGCGTCCAGCACCCAAAGCAATCCTTTTTCCAAGCAGAAACCTCCCATGCCCAGTCTTTACCAGCAGGAATTCTGTCAGCCTTCTGGTCTTCTGAGCTCTGAACATCTCCGAACTTTTCCAAACACTTCGCACAAGCCATTCCTAAAGGCTCTTGAACCACATGGTCAGGCATAGTCATAGCAATGACCCCACTTCTCTGGTATCAGATTATGTCTTGGTTTCTTTTCTCTCATTGCAGGGACAAAATACCTGAAGCCCAAAATTAAGGAAGGAAAGGTTTATTTATCTCACAGTTTGTAGAGGTTTCATTCCCTACTTGGCTGGCTCCAAGGCAGGGTGGCACATGGCAGAGGGCAACTGTTCATGGTGGTGGAAGATAGCAAAAGACAGCAAGAGCAAAAGGAAGGAGGAGTGGTGGCAAACAGACTCTTTCTGTCCCTTATATATGCAAACTATCTGCCCCAGGGCAGGTGTAGCATTTACACCCGTAATCTAGGCATTGGGTCATGGATCAATCATAAACTCTAGAAACCCACCCCATGACTGCATGAGGCTTTGGGGGAACATCCAGACACAAACCATAACAACCTTCCACTAAGTTCCATTTCTCAAAGGTTCTGGCATCTCTCCATTGTGCCATCCTGGGGATCAGACCTTTACCACATGGGCCTGTAGGGGACATTGTAGATGTGAACCATAGCACTCACTGAAAGGTTGGAAAAATGAGCCTCTGAAACTGCAGCAGGTGTAGTCCAGGAGACATCTGTCTGGAGCATCACCACTGCCTTCACCGCCTCTGCAGTTTTACTATTGCCACTGCAAAAATCAGAAGTAACTGGTGTGTCATCCTCACCACTCCGAATTCCAGACTTCAGCCATCTGATGGATTGGTCAAGCTGAGTTGGGTAATCTAGGCGTTGGATCATGGATCCAATGGATCCTCTCCCTTGCTACTGCAGAGAGGACTCTGGTTCCAGCTGTGGTTGTGGGATGTAAGGCTCTGACTTCTCTAATTGCTTCCAAAGTGAGGGCTTCTCCACCCATGAAAAGGAACCCTTACATGGATCTTCAAAACAATAATAGTCTAGCACAGAACTCAACTGGTTCAGATATCTGCCACACCACTCAACTAGTGTTGTCCTGTTCATTGGCTTCCTCATTACTGAGGAAATGCTGTTTGCTTTGTCAGGATCATTCTTCTGCCCTTCCTCAAGGGGTATCTCCCGCCAGACCCAGTTTGGAGAAGGTACTTTGCTCTGGTCACCCTGTGGCTCCTTTAGCTGTAGTGTTTTCACTCTGTAGTGGCTTTCATTTGCCTCTACTTCGTTTTACCCTTTTGACAGCCAGGACTGTGGCCCACCCCTCAGATGCTCATCACTAGAGTGAGAGCTTCTCACGCCAGAGGCCTAATAAAGCTTCATTAAGTTAATTGAGGGTACATGATGATGAAATCTCTTAGAGCATTGCTTAGAAGTTCATAGAAATAAGAATAGTGCTTTCCAAATCTAGAAGACAAACCTATTTGGGTTTTCCAAATTTCCCACTACAGTACTTTTGATAGCAGAGGGAAAACAGCATGTTTCTTTGATCACTGGGGTCAGGGCCCTAAGTCACTCACCAGCATCTCAGATGTCCTTGAAAACGGAAGAAACAGTATTGAAACTAAAAATGTATTGCACTCTTCCATGAACTGATCATGATGTTGTGTATCTTTATATGTGTATTGTTGTAGATATACACATATATACCAGATGTATATCACATAGATGTCATCAGTGTACACATATAACTCTGTGTACTGCAGCTGACAACTAAGAAGACCATGCCTGAAATCACAAAGGTAGGAGAGATGGAGTCAGAATTTGGAGTGAGATGGGAGAACTGTAGAGCCTGTTCTCTCACCCTCAGGCATGTCCAGCAGGTAGCCCATAGGTCACATGTGGCCCCAGACAGCTAGTAATGCAGCTACACAAACGATAAACCTTTAACATTCTTGTGCTTGTAATGATGTTTTTCATGACTGAATTATGCAGTACTCAAGCATGGACTGCATGGTCCACAGGGGTCTGACGTTGTGGGCGGGAGCAGTGTAGTGCTGACTCCACCCCCAGCCTGCCATGCAGAGGAACGGAACCCTAATACATGCTTATGTGCACCGGTGGGGCTCGGCAGTGAGCACAGTGACTCCTGTTTGTGACGGTTCTACTTAGATGTGTGTGTATGTTGTTATTAAGCAGACATGTTAAATTTTCATATTAAACTTGGGCTTGTGTTGTTTAACATTATAATAAAATACTCTAAAAGGCAGTTTTGTTACTTATTAAGTATATTGTGTATTTTATGTGCAGCCCAAGACAACTCCTCCTCCCACAGTGTGGCACAGGCAAGCCAAAATGTTGGAAAGTGCTGTCTTACATAGGACTTCTGTAGTATCTGGAAGCTGCCCTTGCCCATTCTCAAGGAAGCTTGGTACTCAGGAAGATGCTGGTACCTGTGTCTTCATGTGCCTCAGCAAAGCCGGGTGTGGGTAGACCAAGTGTCCGAAGGAGAGTAGCCCAGGCTCTGGCTCCTGCCTCTGCAGCTGCAGGAATAGAGGTGGGGATTCTCAAGTGCCTCTTCCCGACCCTGAGTAGGAGATCCAGGAGCCAGCAGGCTGAGTAGGAGGTACTTGGAGCCTGCCGAAACAAGCAGGACTCAAGCATGAAGAAACGTGAAAAATCCCCTTTTTCTAGCTATTTTGAAATATACAACAAATTACTAATTGTAGTCATTTGTGCTATGGCGCACTAGGACATTTCCTTCTATGTACTGCATTTTTGAGCTAGATCACCAGCTTTGATCCCCTCCTCCCTCCTGCCCTCCTTAGCCTCTGCTGACCACCATTCTGCTCTCTGCTTCTGAGAGTACAACCTCCTCAGCTTCCACATATGGGTGAGAACATGTACTGCTGGTCTTTCTGTACCTCAGTGATTTCACTTAACATCATTTTCTCCTGGCTCATCTCTGTTGCCACAGTGCTAAGATTTAGTTCTTGACATAGCTAAATAATATTCCTTTCTGTATTCATACCTCATTTTCTTTATCACTCTTTTGCCAGTGAGCACTAGATTGAGGCCATGTCTTGGTCATTGGATAAACATGGGAGTACAGATAACACCTGGTATACGGATTTCATTTGCTGTGGATATACATGCACTGGTGGGATCGCTGCATTATATAGTCATTCTATCTCTAGTGTTGTGAGGAATCTGTATGCTGTTTTCTGTAATGGCTGTACTAATTTACATTTCTGCCAGCAGTATATAAGAATACCCTTTTTTCGTACACATGCAAGAATTTTTGTCTTTTTGATAATAGCCATTCTAACTGGGGTGAGATGGCATCTCACTGTAGTTTTGAACAGTATTTCCGAATAGTACTGTTGAGCATTTTTCATATTTCTGTTGGCCATTTGTATGTCTTTTTGGGGGGTGAGTACTGGGAATCAAACTCAGGACGTCACACTTGCCAAGCAGGTGCTGTGACACTGAGCTATACCTGGCCCCGTATATCTTTGAAAAATACCTATTCAAGTAATTTCTCCAGTTTTTGGTCAGGTTGCCATTGAATTGAGTTCCTTTTATATTTTAAATTTAATCCCATGTCAGATGAATAGTGTGCAAATATTTTTTCTCATTCTGCAAGCTGTCTCCCTGGCGATTATTTGCTTTGCTGTACAGAAGCTTTTAGTTTGATATAATCTCATTTGTCTGTTTTTGCTTTTTTTCCTCCGTGTTTTGGGAGTCTTATTCAAAAAATCATTGCCCATACCAGTGTCCTAAAGTATTTTCCTATGTTATCTTCTGGTAGTTTCAAAGTTTTGCTGGCCATCATAGAGGAGAAAAGTTCAGTTGTTCCATGGTGGGAATTTCTTAATAGCTTCTTCTATGTAAAGAATTCCAATGGTATTGTATAAGCTGCCACACTTTAGTATTATCACTTGTCACCCATGTGGTGTGGCAGCTTATATGGTATCACTCACCCCATCCACCTTTCCTTGCCCAGCCCTTGCTTTGCAGAGAGAGTGAAGAGCAAAGAAGGTTAAGCAGTGGTTGGACTCAGATGAAATGTGTGGCACTTGGTTCTACGGACATGGACGTCATATGTAATGTAAAAGGTGCCTCATTCGCTCTTCAGACACTGGACACTGACATGATTACCTGTTTCCTTTTATGCAGTCATTAGCCTCGAAGTGCGGTGTGCTATCAAGGACTAAAAATGGAAAATCCCTTTAGGGATATGATCCATTCTGTTTCCTACAGCAGGCCCCACTTGCTAACCTGGTACTGCCTGGTATCCCCAGTTCGTAAATAATAAATTTAAATACTTTGGGGGCTTTTTCTTCCTTATCTGTGAAATTTTTATCATTCTGAATATGTTATCCCCAAATTACAATGCTATTGAACCGTCAGGCTAACATAGATGATTATATTCCCTTCTCCTGGCTGTTGGTAATTCAGGAAGTAGGCAAAAGTGGGTAAATGAGAGAGAAGGCAGTAGGGGCAGAAAATCTCAGGACCCACTGATTTTATCTGGAAGTAATTTAGAGTCACTGATTTTACTACAATTGTGTATTTGTCATTTTTCCATCTTTAGGATGTGCTGACCACTTGGAAGTCTGTGAGAGGAACGCAAGGCTCTTTCCATTTCTAGGCTTGTTCTTGTGTAAGCTGATACAAGATAAAACAAGATCGCTGGCGTATCTGTAATGTTTAAGGAAGGTCTGCGCTGAGAAGTCTTCATAATTAAAGTTATTTCTGCTGCAGACATACCTTTTGCAGGTGTTTTTACCTGTCCTCTTCATCTCAGCAACACGCTGAGGCCCAGAGAGGTCCTTACCAGGCCCTGTCTAGTCTCTTGAGTAAAGCAAGGGGTTTTTTAAGCATAGGTTTTAGCATTCTAGGTATTTTATGGGCTTCCCTTGAAGTAGAACAGAACTGATTAATCTGTTTGTATAAATGCCATTCGCCACCATTCGGGGGAATTTACAAAACCTAGATGGAATATTTGAGTAAGTGGGTTTTTCCTGTGTCACTTTGACACGTAACTCAGGAACATAAAAGATGAGGAGATGTGAAATCAAGTTTAGTTCTGTACATAGTAGGTTCTGTGAGAGCCTCGGTTTTGAGATGCAAGTAAACAGCTTCCTTATCATTCCTTTCAGACTACCATTCAAGAGTAGGTAGCTATTAGGAGTGCTGGCTGGATAGGGATTTCTTCCTTGGGAGAAGGTGCATGTGCAGGTGATGAGGGAGTCCACATTCTGACTGACATGGGACATGGCGTTGCAGGAACAGATAAGCACCCTGGGCCTCACCTTCCTGGAACATACTGCAGGCCTGGCACATTGGAGGGTGAGAGAGAACACCTTCCACAGGAGGCAGCTGCGGAGCTCTAATCCGCTGCTTCCTATCCCTGACCAAAGCATGTTACAGGGTAATTGCTGAAAGGACTCAGCGACCTGGAGGGAAAGTTAGAGGGCCTGGAGGATGCCTTGGGACTAATTGCTGGGGAAACAGTAAATAAATCGGTGTAAAGTTTCTTCCAAGAAGATTATGAAGCAAAGAGACTATGAAGTAGAATGCACTAAGTGACTATGACACCTTTCGGCTCCTAAACCCTTAACACCTTATGAATTGACAGTCACGAAGGGAATAAGCAGTTCATGGCATTTTCCTTCCAGTCTGACCTGCTGTCTCTGCTAGATGCTGGTTCATCTTGCCCAGTGTATGTTTTTAGATGGTCTACTCAGCTAGGTTGAGGAACCAGGGACCAGAGGTGCCCCTAGATGTATATGCTGTTCAGTCTACCATTCAACAGTCCAAGAGACTCCTGCCTTGGGGTGCAGGCTCCCTCCCTGTCCAGTGCTTCCTTATGCAAGCCAGTACCCACTCTGTAGGACCTGTGGCAGCAGAGCAGTGTGCATGGAGAGCCCTGCCCTTGATGAACTTCTAGTTTGTGACATCACGTGCAGCACATGTGCATTCATGATGGGCAGTTTAGAATCCTCTCTGAACTTCAGTTTCCTGTCAGAAAAATGAAGCATACCCAAAACCCCTTCTAGGAGGGAAACAAGTGTTTTACAGAACTGGAGGCTTTTGAGCTGGGTGTGAGTACTCTGGGCATACAGCAGTACTTGAGAAATGTGAAGCTGTGGAGACAGGACTTGAGACTGGTGCACGGAGCGCGTGCAGAGAGTGGCTGTCCTGGTGTGAGGGAGACACTGCTCCCTCTATGAGCCGAGGGAGAGCTTACAGAGGGCCATGGCTTAGTTCCTAAGAACGTCCGCTTCTGTAGGGAGGAAAGGTGTACGGAGCCCATAGAGGAAACGGGGCAGCTCAAGAAGTAGGACGAAAAGGAATCAGCCTTTCAAAGCAGGAAGGGCAGCTCCCCGTGGAGCAGTGGTCGGTGGAGAGACCACAGGATCTGCTTCACTCTCTTCAGGGCCTCGGTTAAGGTCTGGCAAGATGGAGCCTGAGGAGTTCTTCTGCTAAGGGATGGAAATACATGGCAGTTGTTCACTTGATATCTAGTGGTAAACGCAGGAGTGAGACAGGGCGCGTGGCCTGGAGGGTGACCACTCTGCGTGAGGAAGTTCAGAGTCTCCCAAGGCGCCACCCGGCCTGCAGTCCACCTGTGTGCACTTCCCAGACCCGACTGCCACACATCCCCTTCCTCTCCCTCCTCATGCACTGGTTTAGGAAGAGGGCCTGGAGGCCCTCGGGGCGTTGCACAGCATGAGCGCTGTCGGAGGAGGCTCACAAGTGAGTCTAGGTGAGAAATGAAACCAGCTTACGGGAAAAGTGTTTCCAGTGTGCTCACAAGCACTTCTGACACTGCGAGTGGGAGGGTTTTCCCACACCAACCACTCTGCAGTTCTTGGTAAACGCTACCCAGTGCCCCTTGTCCTTCATGCTGGAACAGTGCTTTGGCCACTCTGAGAAGTGGGTTTTCTCCTCCCCCATTTCACTTTCTCTATACCTTTTTCCCCCTCTGACATTTCATAGAGAACCACTGATGCTTCAGCCAGGGGCGCCCTATTCTTCATATAAGCTGGAATTTTTGGAACTTGAGTGTTACACATCCTAAGTGGGCCTTACGGTGCTAATGCACGGAGCCCTGCTGAGAAATGTTGTTTCCCCTGTAGTTAAGATAGAAGACGGACTATGCTGCACAATTTGTCCTTTGTGGGAACCTAGTTGATGTTTGTGTGAGGCTCAGGGCATGGATAGCGTCCCTCAGGGGCTGCTGTGGACTGAGGTGGCTTCCCGTGGCACCCTTGCCCACTTCTCATCCTTGAGAAGTAAGGCCAGGCTGGCTCCGTCCACAAAACTTCTTCTGTAAAGGTATCGTAAAACACTTACAAAACTCTTTCATTTTTCAAGGGTTAAGGTGAGAATAACTCTGTTATGAAATAGTTAGAATGAAAACGCACCCTTTCTCAAGATCACAAATCTAAAGACTGGATTCGGGTTCTTCACAGAAAGGTGATAACTAAAAGGAGCCTCACAGGAGAGTTCTCAGGGGTGTGGGATTCAGGGGCAGGAAGCACCTTCTGCAGAGGGGAGAGTGGCTGGGAAGGCGGGAGAGCAGAGAAGTCAGGGAAGTGAGTGGGCACATGACAGATTCACGCTTCCAGGGCAACAGTGGAGAGAAGGATTGAGTGAGAGTGGAGGGGAGTGGGCCAGACAGAGTGCAACTCCTTGCCATGTGGCAGGAAAGGAGGAAGGTGGAAAGGTGACTCTGTGATGGAAAGGGCTGAGCAGCAGCATTGCTAGGCAGGAGACCCTGGTGACGCCAGTAAGTCTGGGAGGCCTTGTCTGTCTGCGTGAGCAGGGGTGGGACGGAGTGCTCATCTGGGAGTGCTGTGCCAACTGAGCGGGGGAGAGGGGGTTTGCAGAACGCAGAATCCTGGCACCTCTCCCAGGTTGGATGAAGGTGGGGTGCACAGCCAAGGCCTGGTGGTGGGACTGCTGCTGCTCTGCCAGCTGTTCAGTTGGGCCCAGTCAGAGACTGGATGTCTACTACCTTTCTTCCTGGGTTATAACAGTGATTCTCTACAAAGCTGGTAAATGTCAGGTGATAGTGAAGCAGTAGCACCAGCTGTGGGAATCATTTCCAAGCTGCCTGTGGCATTGCACCATCTGCTTTCTGCAAGCCCCGAGAGTGGCTCCCAAGGGCCAGAGAACCAAATCCCCTTCCCACCGGAACTGCGCCTGCCTCCTGGGACCTTTCCTCATCCACAAGTCTGATGGAGAGCAGGTTTCCTCAAGAAGTTCAGTCGGATAGTTTTTATGTGTAGCACTTGTTTAGATGATTTGGTCACCTGACCGGAGCCCTGACATATGATCAAGCCCATAACCCTGGAAGTTCAGCACCAATTACCGGGCATCACAGTCCCGCACCTGTCCCAGCATGCCCGGGTTGCTGGCCCGCCTGCCCACCCGTGCACCATGATTGCCCAGGGGGTGTTGCTGGGTTTCTCAGCAGTGGAATTTTAGTAGCTTGTTTCAGCACGTAGAAGGGTTAGCCAGGTAAGTTATAATTGCTGCTGGGGGAGACTGTCTCGCCGAAGCCTGACAGCCCTCAGCACTGCTGGGAAGAAGATCATTTCTGGAATCCTTAGTTGTTTTCCTCTGCTTCCCAAGGATGAAGTCTCAGTGTAACATCTGATCAGTAGGCCAGTCGATACCGTGTACATTCCTGATCTGTTTTAATTCTTGTCCTTCCTATTTCCTTAAAATTCTTAGGCATCCCTTCCTTGAAAACATAATTGGGCCAAATTTAAAAAGAAAGTCAATAAATTTAGTTTTCATTGTTGTTGCATAGTTCATTGAGTATTCTAGAGTAATAGGCATTTTTTCTAAACTAAGATGTATAATGTATCTGTACCTTTTTTAACGTTTGTTAGTACAGGTTTGTGGTACATAGCGACTGCTTTCATTGTGGGTATTTGGTGTACATACATGACACATCTTAATTCTTTTTACATCTTTTTCCCCTGCCCCACTTTTTCTTCTCTTGTTCCTCTCATTTGCAACAAAAGATCTGCCTCCCTCTCACCTTTTATTTGCCCTCTATTTGCTCCTTGCTTTATGTGCACTGTGGGGAAAATAGTATTTAAGGTCGTGTGTCTGATTATCTCACTTAACATTATGGTCTCAAGTACATTCATATTTCTACAAATGACTGTCCTTCTTTATAGCAGAGTAATATTCCATTGTGTATGAACATCACATTTTCTTTGTCCATACGTCTGTTTCTGGACATAAGCTGCTTCCACAATTCAGCTGTTGTGAGTTGTGCTATAAACATAGCTATGTATGGACCACATTAATATGCCGTCTTTAACTCTTTGGGGACAATACCTAGAGAGGAATAGTGGGTCCAGTGGAATTTCTACTTTTATTTTTTTGAGGACTGTTTACTCAAAGAGGGTGGTGGAGGAGGAATTCTTACATGTGGTAGAGGTGCTAGACTGTGACATAATGTACTAGCAGTGGTTTTTCAGGATAGTACTGTCTGTTGATTTTCTTCCATTTTTCTTCTTCATGGAACCATCTACTCCTATTTTCGGGAAACAGTCAAAACTTCTCATTATTTACCTTTTAGAGTGTTAGCCAGTTTTTTTTAAAAAGTGTTTGATGCTATTTTTTTATTCCATGAATGATTCAATTGAGTAAATGTAGGCAGCTACTAAACTTGGCAGTGTGCTGCCATCAGCATGCCCTTGAACGGGAAGTGTTTGGTGTAGATATCACTAACCAGTTTCCAGGCTTAAAAATGAAGCAGGGATTTTGGGAGAGAATGGGTCTTTGTCACTCAATTCAACATGGTTGGTGAGTTTTAAAGTGAGGAGCCACACACTTTTGTCCAGACTAACATTTCACCGGTCATGAAATAAGATGGGAACTTTTTGCATGGTATTGATTTTTTTTGTTGCTTTTTTAACATGAAATAAGGTATTTGAAGAGTTACGAGAATCAGCTAGCATCAGGTGCCGTCCTTGTTTGCTGTCTGATTTTCAGCTCCTTTAGGTCGTCCCCGTGCAGCCGTCTGATGTGGGAGCAGCACGTGGGTATCTGAGCAGCTGTGTGTGCTGTTGATTCCTGCCTCTAACCTAAACCCCCATGGAGCACCCTTTTCCCTAGAAGTTGCTGCCAGTTAGCCTAGTGACTCTTAGATTTCTCTTGTCATCTAGCACTTCGGCAACTCAGGAAGAATCATGTATTTTGACAAGTACCAAAAAGGATTGCCTTCAGGTATTTTTTTAGTAATTAAAAAAAAATTTTAGTAGCTTTTAATTTTTTCTCCCTATTTCCCTAAATAAAGTAACTTACCCTCCTTTAACCAGGTGACCTTTTCTTTCCTCCTTATGCCTCTGCTCAGCAGCATGTTTGTTTCTCGGTATTTGCAGCTAAGAAGTATTGACTGCATTTTATGGAAATGCTAAATTAGACACATTTATTAGATGACAGTGTCTAACAACAGCAAAAAGTATTTCTCTTTCTGAATTCCTAGCTCTACAGGTGTTGTATCTGTGCTTCTGTTTTTCAAATAAGAAATTTAGCTGGGGAAAGATAATTTAAAATACAAAATGCATACAAATATTTTAGTTTGGGTTAGGGTGAAGTAAAAAATAGTTCTTTGGGACATACTTAGGGACCCAGCTGGCTTCATTTGCCAAATTTAGAAATAATTCTAAGTTTACAAAGAATGAGACGAGGGCATGGTGCTGGGACAGCCCATGCTGTGATTCCGAAATATTCCTTCCTACCGCTCAGGTCCTTATTGTTGGCCTCTCTTCCTTTTTCATGGCCCAAGCCAGATGAAGTAATGTCTGCCTTGCTTTGGATTAAAGCTTGATAAAGAAGTTGGTCTGTTAAAAAAGTACAGTAGTCCTGCACTCTGGATAACCTGTAGTACCATCCTGGTAGAATGTTCTCAGAAAAAAGGGAACTGTTTACAAAAGCCAGTTTTCATTGAGTAAAATGCTTCCTTGCTCAGAAACGTTAATTTCCTTTAGCATCGTAGGATCCCGACTCTTGGTCATGGGAGTAGTTGATAAGACTTTTTTAGTTTTATGATGATGGAATGTGAGGATAGGCATATAGGCCAAAATACAAAATATTTTGTAGAATTAAAACCTCTGTGATTTCCATGAGATTGTGTAGATCATCCAGACATTGACACTTATTATGTTTCTGGCATTGTGGTCTGGTTTTAGGTCCAGGAGGAGGTTATGCTTAGTTCCCATTGTGTCATCGACAGCGCCAGAGGTCAGCCAGACCGCACTGGGCCTTCATCGGACAGTGTCAACATGCGGGTGCTCAGGAGGGCCTGCTGGGCCCCTTTGTCTGTTGGCTGCCTTTGAACATACACTGGTATTCCGCGGTCTGCTGGTGTATGTTGTGAATCACAGTGTTCAGTCTCAGGTGTGGAGCGGACAGAACAGGGCAGGGCTGACAGCCAGCAGGTCCCTGTAGGCTGGAGGGCTGTCACTCGGTTACGTGTTAACGTGGTGGGAACTGAAGAGAGTTGTCATTCAAAATTGGCTAAGTCACAGTTTGTCATAGCTAAATCTTGGAAACAACCCAAATACCCAGCAACTAAGGAATAGACTAAAAGAGATAAACTCGAGGCTTTTGTAGGTAAATGGATGCAACTAGAGACCATACTCATAAGTGAAGTAAATCAGACCCTCATGTGTAAACATTATATTGTCTCCCTGATGTAGGAACCTGAAAGAGTGAGTAAAACTCAAAACGTACAACAGACAATATGAAAGGGAAAGAAATTGCTCAAAGGAAGGAACAACTGGGATGAGGGAAAGAAGAAAAAGAAAGAGGGAAGACAAAATATAGATAAATAGATGATGGATAGATATAGAAGAATAGCTGGGATAACGGCACTGCTGCTGTCTGTACATCTGATAATCTGAGCAATGTAGTTGAAGATAACAATATGCAATATAACAACTACTGTTAATTCCTATCATTTTGTTTTGAAACCCTGTATCACTTTTAATGTTCTTGCTTTGTTTTGTTTATGTCTGTGATGTTGGTATGTTGCTCTTGTTCTTTTTTTTTTTACTACTCTCTTTAAAAAAATTGGCTAAGTTGCATTTTCTTATTGAAAACTTCTAGCACGTCTTTAGTGGTAGTAGAAAAAGGAGTGTTTTGGGTAACCCTTATGTCTAAAATGCCTGATTTCTTCCTTTTCTTTTTAAAATAATTTTCCCACAAAATCATCTGTTTTAGTTCATTGTACATCTGTAGGGTTTTTCAAGAGAAAGGTAATTACTTGACAGGCAGAGACGGAAACAGTGCATGAATGCACACATAAAAACTGAGTAAAGGAGATCTTTAAACCCTATTTAGTACTTTTAACCCCTAAAATCCCAACTTTTCAAGTTTGCAAATAGAAGATACAAAGTGGCATTTATCAGACTTTGCTGGTAAAGGAAAGGCCTTAATTCTGTCTGCAGAGAGTGGGTAAGGTAGACACACTGCTGGTTACAATGACCTGAGCTTTATGGACCAGAAGTCTTGGCAGAACACCAACCCTTCCAAAGCTTGGGCTGGAAACCAAGGATGCTCTGTTACTGAGACCTCTGCTGATCCAGCCAACCTCAGCCTGCATCCAGAGTGCCCAGCATCTTTGTAGCTACCCTAATGATTTCTTAAATATGTAAAATGTTTGCAATTCCTTACCTTTCACCAGAATGTAATGAGCCATAAAAAAAGCAAGAAAACCTGGCTCAATGCCCAACTTGCACTACCACATTAATTAGATGGCATTAAAACCTTTGAGAGGTGAGATTTTTAAGGCTAGAATTTGGAATCTAAACTCTTAATCCAAGAACTCTGTACCTTTTTTTTTTTTTAACTGTATGTAAGATTGCTCTTTTTGTGATACTGTAAATTCAGTGGAAGAATACTTCATGTGTGCTGGACACTCAGGGTTAGCAAAGTGCTCCTCGAGGATTACAGCCCCTTTGATGTTAGATGAAGTCTTGAAACATTTGTTTAAACATGATTTCTAAACTTTTGTGAGGCAATGTGATGAACATTTTAAAAAATTCTGTAATGAAAAAAATTTGCTTTGATTCATTAGCAAGGATAATATTGTAGAATTCACTTGTTTATTTGACATAGAATATGCCTTGCATGGGTGTGTGGGTGAAGTTCTGGCATTTGTGTATTCCTGTCTTTTGGGGAAATAAAGGTACAGAGGTGCACTTGTTCATTACCTATATAAAGACTAACTGTACAGCTGTCAGTTTAAAAATACTGCGTGAGGCCACATTTCATGTCCAATAGGAGCATCTGTTTCCTTCGATCTAAGACCATCAAAAGGCATTGGAGATGAATGCTGGGAATGTGAGCAAAAACTCTTCCTTTTTGGCACATCCCTCTTCCCGCCCTCCCGTCCCTTCAGGTCAGTAGTAGACTGGATTGTGTCATAAACTGAAAAGTTAACAGGAATCTAGTTCAAGGGGAATCTACTTAGTACATTTAATTCTCACTTTTATGTGGCCAATAATACATGAAGAAATGTTCAACATTGCTGGCCATTAGAGAAATACAAAGTAAAACTGCACTGAGATTCCATCTTACCCCAGAAAGAATGGCCATCATCAAGAAATCAAATAATAAAATATGCTGGAGAGGGTGAGGGGGAAAAAGAACACTACTATATTATTGCTGGGACTTTAAATTAGCCCAGCTGCTATGGAAATTAGTATAAAGAGTCCTTAAAAAATTAAAACTAGAAATTTCATTTGACTCGTCTATCTTCTCAGAAGAATTAAAAGATCATATTACAGTGATATATGCACACGCACGTTTACATGGTAGCAACACAATCAATAGTAGCTAAATCTTGGAAGTGGGCCATATGTCCATCATAGATGAATGGATAAAGAAAATTTGTTCACACATGATGGAATACTGCCATAAAGGTGAATTCATGTTACTTACATGAAAGTGGATGCTCCTCAAGATTGTAATGTTGGGTGAAATAAATCAGACACCCAAGTTTAAATATCACATCATTTCTCTTATCTGAGAAACGCAGAGTAACAATAAAGAGCAAAATAAAAGGTAGCTGACAGGAAGTAAGGAAACAGAGGCTCTAAAGAGGAAGAGGTGAGGTGTGCGGGAGGGGAAGGGAGAAGAAGGGAACAAGGAGCTGGATGAGTGATGCGAACACGCCAGCTCCACATGAGGAATGCAAACTTCTGTGTCCTGCAGAAACAAGGCGCTCACAGAGGGAGGGGGTGAAAACAGGAATTAAGATGTGTTAGGTGCATGTGTCAACTTGTACAGGGGTGTAAATATTATCTACTACACACATGTACTAATACACTGAAAAAAAGTTTAAAATAGAACAAATTTTAGTTTTAGAAACTGACTCATATTGTACATTCAAAAGATGTGATTTGCTTCTCCCTGTGATTGTTTGTATTCTTTGTAATGTAAATCACCTGCCATCTTGGAGGTACCCTTAGTATTATCCTTATGAGGCACTGCTGTGATTTGGAGATGCTTTGTCTTCTGAATGTCAGCTGTACAGGCTTGGGGTCCTTACTATGGTACTGAGTGCTGAGGACTTTTACGAGGTGGAGTCTGCTGGGAGGTAATTGAGTTGTGAGGACCCAGTCTGCACAAAAGACCAATGCCACCTTCTTCCTGGGAGGGGACTGGACCATGTGGAACTAGATGAGCCAACACAAGGACAGGCTGTTATTAAGTGAGGCCTCCCGAGTCCGTGTCCTTTTCTGCATGCATTGCTTCCTCTCTCATGTCACGCTGTGAATCGCCATCACCACATTGTGATGTAGCCCTAGGCCCGCACCGGCCGTATTTCCCTGTTAGCTTCTAGAACTGTCAGCCAGAATAAGCCTCTTTTCATTATAAAGTACCCCACCTTAGGCATTCTGTTATAGCAATGAAAAACAAACAGAGATACTTTCTGCCTTTTTACAGCAGTGAGAATATTAGAAATAATACCAAGAAAATTTTAATAAGTTGTGCTGTCTTTCTCCACAGAAACCGTGTTCTATTTGGAGACTCTGTTATCAAGATCTTAACGTAAAATAACTGCTAGATATGATGAAAAATATTTCCTAAGAACAAAGACATAATCATAAGCTGAGTTAATCATTAGGCTGAGTAAAATTATATCTTTGCCTTATAACTTAGGAATCTATACACCATATATGCAGAGTTTACTGGAACATCATCTTTTAGAATATTATCCAGATACCTTTACATACAAACTGACCACCAAAAGTTGTGTCTTTTTTAAAATCTTTTTTTTACTTTATGGAAAAAAGATAAAATAAAATTTTATAACAAACAATAGAATAACAATAATACATTGCATATTGTTATCTTTACAGTAGTAATTCAGAGTATAAGACATGAGCTTTAAAATTTTCTCCAATCAATATTAGCACAAACCTTCCTTTTCAATGAATTAAGAGACACTAATATGACTGACTTGCTTTTTTCCCTTTTCCCCTTCCATCCTTTCCCCTCTCCCCCATCCTAGTTCCCCTTTCCCTTTGAACAGTTCCTCCCCATCTCAATATCTGTTGTACATTTTAGACCTTATTCACTCTTTCAGTTTCTCACACTTTTTAAAAAAAGTTACGGTAACACTGCTTTTGTTAGTGGAGAGCTTTGTCCTGTGTGTTTCTCACATTGACCATGGTGATGTCAACAGATGCTTCTTGGATTTGCATAACACCTGGGATCATCAGAAAAGGTGTTCAGTCCCTTTGTCTGCCCCAGAAATAAAACCTAGAAATCACATCCTCCTACCCCCACTTCTCAGGCTGAGAAACACACTTACTTCCCTTCAGAACAAAACTACTGTAATAGGATAGCTCTTAACATACCAAGGATGAATTTCCAATAGTAATTGTATTATTGTTCTGCAATACCCCAAAATGTAAGAAAGAATAGAGAGATACAGGGAACCGTACCTGTATCTCTGTATCTTTCACCGCAGTTTACTTACTTAGGCCACATGTCAATTCTTCCGGAACCTGGATTGGGATTTTTATTTATTTATTTATTTATTTATTTTTTTTTTTTCAGTTTTTAAAATTTTATTTTAAAGAGAAAAACATAAAAATAATAAAACAGAATTTCAAAACAGGTTAATAGAAGAGTTACAATAACTAATGTATTACATATTGTTGTCTTTGTAGTAGTTATTCAGAATACAAGAGATAGGCATGATATCTTCAAACAATACTAGCACAAATATTTCTTTTCAATAAACAGAGAAACTAGCTGTATAACAGTCTTAACTACCTTGTATTTAAATGTATTTTTTTCTTTTTCCCTTTCTTCCTCTCTCCTTTACCCCATCCTAGTTCCTTTTTCCTTTTAAACAATGTCTTCCCATTTCACAATATCTACTGTACATTTTAGACCTTATTTACTCTTTCAGTGTCTCACACCCGGGAGACAATACAATGTTTCCATATGTCAGTCTGATTTACTTCACTTATGAGTATCCTCTCAAATTGCATCCATTTACATATAACAGTCTCCAGTTTTGGATTGGGATTTTTAAAAGTCACTTCTAAACTCTCTTCACCCGGATGTCAGGGCAGACACATGACAAGAATCTGATCTGTGTAAGTGAGGAGTTCACAGCAGAAGCCTTCAGGAGGGAGGGAGGCCTCAGTGTGACAGACCTGTTGCTGTCCTTGGGGGTTTTCAGGCTAGGAGTTGTGGGTACAGTAAAGGGTTTCTGGAGACCCCAGACATGCTGCTAAGTTACCATCATGCAATCATGACAAGATCAGTGCTTCTCAGTTTCCGTGTTTGGACCTGTATGACCTTTGCCATCGTAGTCACACAAATTCTCCTTTGGTACCACAGGTTGATGTGGTTCTCAGATCTTTGTCAGGCAGCAATATCTGGTAGCAGGTAATTGCACTGACATCTTTTATCACTGAGTTCATTTTTTATGATTTTAAATTTAAAAATGATTTTTATGATTATGATATATTTAGAGGAGTACCAGTTTCTCTCTACGTGGAATATATAGTTTTTTTTTCTAAGTGAATTTATTGTTTAATAAATCTATTAAGTAACCATAGGGAAATAAATACAAATAGTAGAAAGCAATGCAAATCGTGTCGGCGGTACTCAAAGGTGGAAGCTCCGTGTGTATAGGATGGTTTCTGATGAGAAGAGAATTCAGCAGAATGTCTGCGATGGAAATTGCAAAACATGTTGAGGGAAGAGTGAGTAGGGATGTTGACCAGAAGCCAGACGTCCATTGGCGAGCACCGCTGGGGCCCCCGCTTCCGCATGGGCCACCGCGGAGCACAGGGCTGATGGCTGGAATCACCCAGTCTCATGCCCATGCCCCACAGGGAGAAGACCCAGAACACCTTGAGGTCATTCTGCTCCATGACTACGGGGTCAGGAAATCACCCGAATGCTGGACTGGCCAGGTGGGACTATGGAAAGGACCCGTGTTCCCGCTCTCTGCAGTGTTGCCAGAGGTCACTTTTTTTCTCAGATGTTTATGTGAAAGCTGTAAAGTCTTACATGTTTTTCACAGTTAAAAACTAAAAACGTTACAGGTGATTGGGAGATAGAAATATTCTAGACTTACAAGTGTCCGTGTTTGCAACGTTGGGAATATAAAATTACTGAATTGTAGATTTTAAAAATGGTTACAATGATGGATTTTATAGTATGTAGATTTTATCTCAATTAAAGAAACAAACACAAAATATTTATGGGACCCAACCAAATCAGTATCAGCCAAAATTTCATAAGCTTTGTTGTAAACGAAGGGATTGTTCTTCGCTCCTTTTGACAGTGCCAACCCAAAGTACCTTGCCACAGGAAGCAGCAGACGGTGAGCACGCCCTCAGACTTCTGTCCCCTTCCTCTGGTCTCTGTGGCTTCATCTCACTCGTGAGAGCGCATGAGAGACAGAACAGTAGCCTTGCACTGCAGCGCTGAATGAGTGGTTAAAAAACAAAGCTTTGAGCCCCCAAAGTGTTTTAGAGAAGATCTTCATTTTGTTGTTATTTGGCAAATAGTCATAAAATTGGTCAGTTGTGTTCTTTGCCAAAGTTTATTTTACGCGGATATCTACCATTAAGGAAGTAATCCATCTCTAAGACAGCAAGTTAATAAATGTAGAGAAATGTTTTCAATGTAGAGAAATGTTTTCAATTCTTAAGAAGGAATGACTATTACAGTCTTTTTAGTTGTTTTCTTTAATTGGAAAATGAGTTTTAATATTTGAGCTATGTGTCATCAGTATCAAAAGGTTATAAATATTATTTAAAAACTACTTGTCTTTCTGGTTCTTATGTAGCATTACTTTAAATTCTAAATATAATTTAAAATTATCCAATTTCAGTTGGACCAAAATACAAATTTATATCATAATTTAATCCTCAACCTTTTCCTTCTGAGCCAAGAGTCAAGTTGGTACCTTTTAAGATTGCCAGTTTCGGGGCTGGGGATTTAGCTCAGTGGCATAGCGCCTGCCTGGCAAGCGCAAAGTCGTGAGTTTGATTTCCGGTACCAGGGGCGGGAAGATTACCAGTTTCCTATGAACTACCCCTTAAACTGCCTTTTTATCTTAAAAAACATGCCTGTACTCTAAAAAAAGGAAGAAGAAAGAGCCTATCTTTAGTCATTAAATGATTCTTTTAGAATAAGCTCTTTTCAAAAGATTATATTGGAATCTTCATTTTGTATGTAAGAATGTGTGAGATATAGTATGTAACTAATAACGACATAGTTTACTTCTAGCCCCTTGTCTTGGTTGTATTTTATAAAAAGCAGCACTGACTGCCTTTTCCTCCTGCCTTCCTGCCACTCCCCCAAACAACCAGGGAACTTCTTAATCCTGCAGATAAATACGAACAAATCAACTGAGTATTTATTATAACAAGGAATAAGTAATAAATTATGATCAACCAAAAACATCTTATTTTTCAGGAAAGTGGAAACATTTAAACAGTGTAGAGTAGGCTCCAGTGAGAGCTGACAAGATAGAGAGCCCTTCTGCATGGTGCAGTCATATGAAGGTAGCTTCGTGGCCACAGGGGTGCTTGGGCCGCCAAGCGGTGCTGGTTTCACCAGCTTGGGGCTCCCCGCGCTGCTTCTGCTCAGGGTCACCTTCTCAGAGAGGCCTCTCCTGATACCTGGGGCGAAGGGACGGAGCTTGCCTTCATCCAGACCCCTTCTTTTGCAGCCAGCTTCTACCACAGTGGGTGACGCACCATGGCATGTGAGCAGCAGCAGGCTGTTAGCTCTAAAAGGTTCGCCATCCCTGCTCTATCACTTCTTGACGTTTTTGTACATTTCTGTGTCACAAGTCTCCTCTCCTCCTACTGTAATCTGAGTTTCCTAATAACAAGCATTTTACCTGGCGCATGATAGTGCTTGATAAAAATTTGTTGAGTAGGCAGTTGTGGTGCTACATGCATGTAATCCTGGCAGTCAGGAGGCTGAGGCAGAAGGATCACAAATTAGAGAAGTCTCTTTTTTGCCATAAATCTGTTTACTGTGTAGATCTCCAAACTAGTGTAGAAATCCAAGTTCAACTTTTTCCTAGGATCTGTATAGATTTGGCAATTTTACCACCTCTCTCTGACCCAGATTACATATTCTATAGAAATAAAGGAAGATCTTGGTACCCAAATGTAGCTTCCTGAAGTGGGTGACTAAATAATAAGTGTTATGAGAACAAATCCTTATCACCTAATCTTCTCACCCTTCATCCACAAATCTTCCTTAGAAACTCACTCACTATACATGATTATGTTTAAATTATTTCTAAAATTTAAACATCCTGCACATGTCCTCTGGTTCCTCACACACAAGTGCATTGCCGGGTACAACTCTTAGTTCAGACTGCTCTGGAGGACTTCCACAGATCGGCTTTGAAATCCAGTCGCATATCTGTGAGTCAGAGGTTCCTGTCAGATGCCGTGAGTGCCCAGAAAGTGTTGCCTCTAATTATAGTAGGCAAATCTCTTGAGCCTTAGTTCTCCTTTATGGCTAAGTAATTAGAGGACCAAATCAGACGCGCACTCGACAGCTAACATGGATGAAGACAGGTACACACTGTAGAGTGCTGCGCACATTTCTGCTTTAAGTTTCTTGTTGCGTTTTCTTTGTTATGTGGCCACAAGCAACCTGATGAGACCAGAAAGTGTCTATTGATGGGGAACTTCACTGTAGGGTGCAGGATCTCAAAATCTGTTGCTGGTTTTCTGAGTGCTACATGACTATAAATATCCATCAGGGGCCAGGGCCTCCAGCAGGGTGGGAGAACCGAGGGTAGAAAGTGTAGAAAATTGCAGAGCTGTGTAAAGGATCTTCCTCTATGCTTGGGCAGAAGATTGGATTCTATAAACAGTGGAAAGGCTTCATATTCTTAACAAAAGTGTAAGTAAATCCAGCTTAATACCGTCTTTAGAAAAAACTAACATATCCTAATCCAACATAGTAAATAAGGAAGGGTACATTTAATTTGAAATACAGCATTCTACAAGTGCATGTTAGAGCAGTGGTCCTCCAAGTTCAGATCACATAGGGTGCTTCTTATAGATGCAGACTTGTAGGCTGCTATCCGGGAATTCTGATGCAGTAGACCTACCCAGATAAGGGTACTAAGATTCCTAAGCTGCTTCCAGTCCCTTCTGGTCCTGGTGGCCCAGGACACTGAGAATTCTGCCCTAAGTGCTTGCTACCTCTGTCTGTCCCATCCCCTCTCGGTCGGAGGCCTCCTGAAAACAGCACTTTTGTAATGAACGTTTCCAGGGCCTTGACAGCAAGTTATATATAGTTAATGTTTAAATTATTTTCTAAAACTCATAGAACAGATGCACATGCTTTGGTTTTGGACATATAGGCACACTGATTAACAGATTTTTTAATCCCTAACTAACCAGTAGGAAATCTATAGGTCAGCTCTGGAATACAGTCTTCTTTATGTTAGGAAGGCAGAACTTGTTTATCTTTAGTCAGTCTCCTTTTGTGAAACCTCAGACCTCGCCTCCCTCCATTACCCCATCCAGAAAAGTTACGGTTCCCTGCTTGCTGCAGTGCATTTTTGCATGCTGTCACTGTGGAACTCCCCACCGTATGTTCTGCCTGTGCGCTCCTCTCTCTCCTCCTGCACATGTTTTTCTGGGTGCCTGGAGAGGAGCTAGTATTATTTGTCTTTAAAACCACAGTATGTGATGCATTATTATATTGTGTGATCAGTTTTGCATGCCTATATCTGGTAATCTGAGCAACTACTTTGAAGATACCACTATGCAGTATAACAACCATTTGATTTCCTGTCATCTTGCTTTGAAATTGTGCATCATTTTCATTGTTTTTTTATTCTCTTCAAAATTTAAAAAAATACTGCACAGAAGTTTTTGTTGAATGATCCATGTTTTTGTGTTAATATTTGCTCTTCTCCCCTCACTCCTATTTCATGAGACCTACTGCCTCCTATGCTGGTGGAACTTTTAACAATATCTACTTTCATGGTAAGGACAGTAACAATAATACCAACAATAATTGTTTACATTAGTTGACCTGGCTGTTTTATATTTAGTAGTGTTTTAAGCACTTTATTTTCATTTAAGCCCCATCAGTTGGGTGGGTCCAAGGGTATGGGCACCAGTGGCAGAGTGCACCCAGACACCCTGTCTCTGGAGCTTGTGCCCACAGTCACTGTACTGCCTGCCCTGCCCTCTCCTGTGTGTGTGAAATGCAAATTGCAATTCATACTTTTGAATACATTCCTGAGGAATACCAAGCATCCTAGTTGATTTGTTAGCCAATTATTTTCACTAACCTTTTCCTACAGTTCTTATTGGGGTCTGTGTTAAGTTAGTTTGGAAAACTTAGATAAGCAAACTTAAAATTTTTTGACTGCATTAATAAGACCTTCAGTATTAATGCATTTTGCGCATCTCTGAATGGGACCTCAGTGCACACTGTTTCCCAAACCTATTTCACTAGAATTTCTTCTCCATAAAATCCCTCTTACTTCTTAAAGAACTGTTTGTTTTTGTTTTCAGTACAGTTTAGATGAAAAATTAGCTAATACTCTTGTAGCATTGCCAAGAAGTTGCTCAGACCCTAAATATTTGGGTATATTCTTACTTTTGATCACTTCTTACTCAAGCAGCATCCTGGGACAGTCCTGCGTCTGCTGTCCTGATGTAGTTACTGGCAGCACCTTTTTCAAAGTGTCCTGTTGGGTTGTAAACTATATTATCACCCTAATTTTTGTGTCAGTTTGGGTGGAATTTTGGACAGCTGCCCCTGTTCTATTCTCAGAAGTTGTGTTTCTTAGGAATTGCAACCCTTGCGGTACCCGCTAGCACGGCTAGGTATCTGTTCATGTATTTGTTTATGTCCAGAGAACAGGGACTCTTCAAAGGATGCCCCAAATCTAGGAACAGTCCTTACCTTTTGGAAGCAAAGGTTGGGGTCAGAGCCATGCAGTAAGTGGCAAAGCTGAGAAAGAGAATGTTTGTTTTATATATTTATGCTCTATTTTTGAGCAAGTATATGATTTTTTTAGATTAAATTCTAAAATGTCTTAAAACTGCCCAGATTCTTCCCTGAAAATGCAAGCTTCAAACCCTGCAAGGTTGGTCTGTCTTATCATTTATTTCCTCCCTGAGGAAGATCTAGACATGTTTTCAAAAAGCTTCTTCCTAAAGCACATTATTGTAATATAGTTGCTCAAAGCATAGCTTGTGGTTGGACTGAACAAGTTCAAATTTGTCTCTACCATTTACTCACTGTATGGCCTTGAGAAAGTAAGTTAATTTTTCTTGAGACTTAGTTTCTTCAGCTTTAAAATGGGTCTAACTTTCTTACGGTTCGTTGAAGCTTCATTAAGATACTGCAAGTTTGGGGCAGTTCTGAGGGTAATGTAGTAAGACTTTTTAAAGTGATAGTTGCTATTATTAATCATTGTCATCTTCTTTATTGGCTACAGCAGTCAAAGGATTCTTGTGGCTATAAACCTGTTGCTCTTACTTTGGGTAGCCACAAAATTAATTTTTTTCTAAAACTTGTGTCTAGTATGAGTGAGATTAACATTCTTTATGCATACCACTTTATGCAGACATCTCCAAACTTCCTCCCAATTCTGGGCCAGCCTAGAAGCAATAGGGATGTCTTGTCAGACATGCAGAAGGCAGTCAAGGCAAACTGATGGAAAAGATAGGGTCTATCATGATGCCAAAGTGGCTGAAACCTCTGGGATTTTCAGAATCACACAAAACCGAACCACAGGAATAAAGAGCACCCTGGTAACCCCAAAACCATGAGGAAGAAATTGCAGAATTAAAGACACAAAAGCAGTCTAAGACTAACAGGGAAAGGGTTACAGGCGTCTTCTTTAGAACTTAATTTTCTTATCACAAATTAAGCAAATAGAAGATACCAGAGAATCTACTAGAGAGAGTGTAGTGCAAATGCTGAATCCGAATCTCTGCTCTGTTTCAAGTGATACTGTCTAAGACAGCAAAACTCAGAGTTCCTCTGTGGTCTGTCACTCGCCTAGCACACTGCAGCTGTTTTCACATTTCGTTAATGTCATGTACGCCAGGCCGGCTGGAACTGGCCCCCACTCAGCAGATGAGGAAACCTGAGTTTCAAAGAAATACGATTGCATCCAAGCTTACAGCCCCGGACTCTAGACTTGGAGCCTTTTGTTTCTATCTCTGGCTTCCTCCGCTATCCTTGGGCCTGTGCTGCCCTGGGAGGCTTTGGGGGGAGCCTGGGGAGGGTATTGCCAGCTGCTGTGCTTGAGCTGAGTTTTCACTTGGGCTTTATTTTTGGCCTGTTCCATTTGCATCTTGCCACTGCTGCTCAGCTTGGCACAGATGTGGAAACTGGTTCCCCTTTTGTGTGTCTGTGGTCGGCTTCAATTCCATTCTCAATGGGCCAATTTTCTCTCGGCAAAAGACCCGCCACCAGCTACCAGTCCTTGAGTTGACTCTGTTGCTAACAAGAGATCCACTTTACGAAAAGAAGCTACCTTCGAAAGCATGTAACTGTTATATTTTTAAATGCCATCGTGGGAAAGGAGGTAATGTCTCACTAACGACACTGTGAGAAGCCCCTGTTTCCTCACCCCGCCTGGCAGTTTGCATCTCAGGCCTGGTACTCCCGACGGAGTGCTTGTCCGAGTGGGATTGGCACAGAACGGCAGCGGAATGCATGTGAAGTTCAGTAGCTGTGCTCTTTTAACAGGAAGGCTGCGTTGCAACAGGCACTGTGTGACACCTTCAGGTGGCCCCTGATCATTTGTCTCTGGAACAGTGCTGAGGTGGGGATTATTATTCTCAGCTTTCTGATGAGAAAATGTCAGTAAGATCCCCAAGTATCTGGTAGTTCACGGAACCATTAACTACAGGCTCTTTGGAGTTTTAAAAGTATGCTGTGCTTCCCTAACTCTGGCAGGAGAGCAGTTGCCATGGAAAAAGGACACTTAGTACACTAACGGCTCGTGTTCCAATCTTTTTACTTCAAGTATTTTCATAAAAGAATTCTGTGTTGAAGGGTATGTGTTTTAGGAAGATAAACTCATGATTCATACAAATACAAGATAGATGTATCAAGAATTTTTTCTTAATGAGGGATCCATAATGTCTTGGAATTCAAAGGAGACTCCTAAAAGCAACGCATAGCCAAACAAGAAAATCAGGAGCCCACTGCAGCTCCATGGCAGACTGTGTCTATCACTCTGTGGACGGCCGTTCGTAGTACTGGTTTTGTTCAAGTTAGAGATTTATGAAATAGCTGAGTGCAGGACAAGAAAAGGAATCTGCAAGTTTGTCTGATGGTTCCTAGTGCTCCCCTGAAAGGAAGCCCAGAGGATTTCAGTCACCAATTCCCCTGACACACACATTCGTTGGTGTTTTGCCTTTTTAAGTGAGCATGTACCAGACACGGGTGAGTTGGCTTATCCTTGTAATCTTAACCACTTGGGATCAGGAAAAGACACTCCAAAATGTGTGTGCCAGTTAGGCTAAGGATCCCAGATGCACTAATTCTCCCAAGACTACACTTTCTCACGTGTGGGACATAAGTACAATTTGGAGCTTGTGGGCCTGACGCTCGTCTTCGTTCTCAATGAAAAGATTGCCTCTGGCTTGTTGCCTGGGTCATAGCTTTTGACCCTTCCATGGCCAGCCGTCCTTTGTTTAATGCCTGCTGCTTCTGCTGGCAGTGGCCCCTACTCACATCCTACATTATCTTTCTCTCTTCCCTCCCCTCCTTTTCCCTCACTTCCCTCACTTTGCCTGGCTTACTCTGCATTCCCTTTCTTCTGTTGGTTTCCCGCTTTGGAGTAGTGAGGTGGAGGCCAGGGTCCAGTGTGTCACCAGTCATCCCTGTGCCCCTTGCTTTTCCTCCATGGCGTGCCCAGATTTCAGTATGGTGAGGCTCACTCTCCGCCTGCTTATTCCTTGCACAGGCTCATCTGTAGTTCCAGCTAGTTTTCATCACCAAAGCTGCCTTTCCACCAAGTCCCGTGTAGATTTGGAGCTATTCCGATGGAAGCAAGTTAAGGTTTTGCATAATTGTTTAAAGAAACTTCATCAACAGATCACAACAGCCAGGCATGCTCTCCAGATTATTTTCTTTCCCAACCTCCCTAATATTGGGCCCAGTGGATCAAATTTAATTTGGCAGGAATTTGTGGTGACAAGTCCCTCTGTAGGCACTGTTTACAAGTCCAGCTATAACAAATTTGTTGGCTGAAAAAGTTGTGTATTTGCTGGTGAGGTGGTAAAGAAAGTGACTGAGTATTTTTCACTGTACACCATGAGCAAATTCTTCGTAGGAGCAGTTAAGGGCAGTTTGTTAATTTTCAGGAAACCAGTTTTTCATTAATAATGCTATTAAATTCTCTTTTTATGTTCTCTCATTTGTTACTTTGTCTTGTATATGTGGGTGAGCATATTTTTTTACCAGTATTTATCTCCAACTTTATAAGTGTGGATGCTAAAACTAGGATTCCTTGAATGTTTTTCTTTACAGCAAACATTGCTGACCAATGTTAATTAATTAAACCAGAAAGGGAAGGAGGTGTAAAATAACATTTACTCCCCATTTTTATGAAACAATTGTGATAATTTTAGCATAGTGGTAATTTTTTGTATGTTCGTGATCTATGGCCTCATTTTTTCATCAAGCAAAAATTTACATTTCTATTTCCAAAGGAAAGTGGATTTCTCTTAATTCTCTTAAGGTGAGAGAGTGGATTGATACTTTGAACACCTTCTAGTTGGGGAATATCTGTGCACATTTTCACTGCTGCTCTGGACGTGCCTCTATCACATATTTAATCACAGATTTAAATTCTACATATTCAAACAGTTCAAGTCAGAAGCGTTACACCTGGCTTTGACTCAAAATATTCCTATGATTGCTCTTGGGTGTTTTCTTATGCATAACAGATCTTTCCTCTTTAAAAGAACTGATGGACAATAGTAAAAGAAACCATACTTTGAAGTGCACTCACAGGGAAGAAAACCTTATATTTAGTGCGGTAAAACAAAAAACTTACTTCTCTTTAAGATAAGCAAACAAAACACCCATACATATATTAAAATTCTCATTTTGTGAGCCGATGCTTTCACTGAGAAGTGTTTAAGTACAGTGACCAGACGAGAGGAATCACCTTTGCCTGTGTGTCAAGAGCCTGCCATGCCTTGGAGGTGGCACAGTGAATGGGACAGGCGCAGTTTCTGCTCTTACAGAGCTTAGATCCTGGAGGGAAGAGGTGGAAAATTCAATGCTAGGGAATAACAAGGATTTCAGAAACAAGGAGGTGTGAATGGTTAGCAAAGAACTTAAGTGAAGCATTATTTTCTAATTTACATTTTTAAAAAGTCTGGCTGCTGATGAAAAGAGATTAGAGAAGACATTGGCTAGATGATGTCCATGGAGATGGAGGTAAGTGGAGAGAACTGAGAAGAAGAAAAATGGAAAAGTTGTGGTGATGGGCCAAGTAAAGGGGAGGACAGATGACCGGGGACCCCAGGTCTCTGGCTTTAGCAGATGGCCGGAAGGGAAGCTCAGAGCTGTGCTAGTGAAGCATGCCGGAGGAGCACCTCCAGGGTAGGGGCCAAGGTTCATTTCTGGACCAGCACAGCTGTAACGCCTGCACAATCACAAAGGAAGAGACTGACCGTAAGTGCTTTTGGAAAATAAGTCTGGAAAAGAGCTCAAGGCTGGGTCATAATCCCAGAGTCATTGGCACTCAGGTGTTATGTGAGCCATGGGATGAGATCACACAGGGTGAGAATGGACTGGAGGAGAAAACCTTGGTTGGGACAGGCCTGAGATATGCCAGGCCTGCAGTGAGAGAGCTGGTGGAGGACGTGGAACTGACGGATGAGCCTGAGCAGGAGTAGCTAGCACCAGTTAATTTGCAAGAAAGAAAAAAAATCACATAACCATAGACCACACATCCCTGGCCAGCAGCCCTCAGCCACAACCTCTGTTGGCTCAGAAAAAGCTTTTCTGAAGCTGGAAAATAAATCCACCGCCTGCATGTGTTCCTGGTATGTGGAGAGAAAGCTTCATGCTCATTTAAAAAGACTCCCTGCAATAATCCAAAGGTAAAATTAAAGTGCAGCATGAAGCTCTGCTCGCACAAATGTGAAAACCTCACATCAGCTTTCCTGTTCTGGTTCAGGCTTGTTACAGTAAACAGGGAATGGCCTTGCTCCGTCAGCAGTAGATTTGCCTTCTTACCCTCTCTTGCAGGAAGTTAAAGTGCTGTGCCATAGAGTTCGTGTTTCTCTGTGTGTTTGAAATTGAGCAGGATGTTGAGATTTAATCAGAAAAGGAGCCGAGAAGTGTGCAGATTTGTAAGGCTGGCCTTGGAGGTGTGGCCCAGAGAAACCTGCTGAACGCCACTGTCTCCATCTTCCCCATTTCCCAACATCGTGTGTCTGTCTGAGAAGCCACTGTCAAGCCTAGTCAGGGTGTTGGTAGACAGGCCATGTTTTGAAGATTAAAAACAGAAAAGCCTTTCAACTTTATATAAAATAAGTTGCAGAAGTCCTAGGTATTTGCTTTGATCTGGAAATGATTTGGTAACCCTTCCTGTATAAATCAGGTTTATCTGCTGAAGTTTCTATCAGGTGTTCTAAGATGAAAGATTGTCTTTGGTCTTTATATGGTTATGTTAACCATATGAGTACCTTTCTTTTGACACAAATTTTTTAGTGTGAATTAAATTTCTCCTGCAAATCACTGTAGAAATAAGAATAGAAATAGACTGCTACTTAATATTTTTAAAAGCTGGGGACCTACATAAGGTTGGCTTCTTTCCACACAATTTCACTTTTCTTTCTCAAAATGTATTTCAGTTCTTCTGCAGTTTCACTTCATGTTTCAGAAGTATTTAAATATTGACATTTGTGAGGACGCCATTTCTAGTTCAATCAAGACATTCTTTCCTCATATGTATCGCATTCTGTGTTCGTGAACGACATTCCGGCCATCAGGAGCCACTTCCTGTCCCTAGACCAGTATACCCAGCACGAGCCAGATGTCACATCTAATGTGGCTGCTCTGTGCATGAGTTACACATCTAAATGATGGCTTCAAATTGAGGAGTCTTTCTTACTTGCTGTCCTAGCCTGGATTTTGAAGCAGCTGCCTGTTTGCTTCCTAATGATGCTAGCCTGTCTGAACTAGAAATAGTTCTATATTATTGATGCCCTGACTCATTCGTACCTATATATTTTAGGCTTCTTATTTTTCATTACCTAATGATTACTTTCCAAGATCCAGCCTAAACTAATTCACTGGCATATTATACAAAAGAGAGCCGCTGCCCCTGGAATCACAGGTAGAGTAGACACCTTGAAAAATGTAATCCTGAGGCCCTAAGAGAATAGGAATAAAACACAGCTATAGAAAAGGAGCTTTGAGACTGCAACCTGCCCAGAGTAGGGGAAATTGTAGTACAGAAAAATCAAACTTGCTTTGGGGAATAACCTTTTTGAGCATTTTCACTCACTAGCTATAATCTAGAAGCATTACCTGTAGTGTCTCATTAACATTTAATATGCACAGCTGTTAGTGTGTGAGTCTCAAACATCTGTTAAATTAAAAGTTATGAAAGTGTGTCTTTCAGGTAGAATGTTTGATTAGCTATTGAAATGTGGTTATTTCCTCAAGTGTATAATGATTAAAAGAGGACAGTGGGCCAATTCATCAGCCATAGCGAATAGCAGTGAAGTCTTCAATGAGTATTTCCTTCCAAAACTTGACTTTCAGGAATTAAAACTCAAGGTGGTTAGGATGCCAGACTGGTGAGTGCTGGCTGATGTTTTTATGCAATTTGATGTTTTGCAGCTGGATTGTGGAACAAGGCTCTCCTTTTGATTCATTTTTATGAATTTGTCACCTTAGTGTCATGACTTTACCATTTTCTCTCTTTCATTTATATTAATTTCTTGAAATTTCTCTGGGTTGCTGCTGTCTAGGGGACAAGTATAAAGGTGATTTTGTGATTTTAATGAATTGTATAAAATTAAATTAGGTGGGGCTGGGGATATAGCTCAGTGGCAAAGCACCTGCCTGGCAAGCACAAGGTCTATAGTCCGATTCCTAGTACCAAAAAAAAAAAAAAAGGATAAACTAAAATTAAATTAGGTAAAAATTTCATAAAATCTTACTGCCTCATGAGACATAATAGTTTTTGTTTTCAAGAAAGTTATCAACTTTAATTTCTAAAGAAAGAATTGACTACATAGCAGAAAGTATAGAATATTTGAGTTCATCAACCTGTTAGTTCCTACAAATGAGAACATAGCTCCAGAAATATAGAAAAACTTTTAAATACTTTTTCCCGAACAGAGACATCCGTAGACAGGAAGCAAACCACAAATAGTGGGAGAATGAGAAAATACCCCCTAATGTTTGGTTTTTAATTTGATTGTCTTGATACTGATCATTTATGCTTTCTCTCCCTCTCTCTTTGTCCCGGACAGTGGCCACAGATGTCTTTAATTCCAAAAACCTGGCCGTGCAGGCACAGAAGAAGATCTTGGGTAAAATGGTGTCCAAGTCCATCGCCACCACCTTAATAGATGACACGAGTAGTGAGGTGCTGGACGAGCTCTACAGAGTGACCAAGGAATACACCCAAAACAAGAAGGAGGCAGAGAGGATCATCAAGAACCTCATCAAGACAGTCATCAAGCTGGCCATTCTGTATAGGAATAACCAGTTTAATCAAGATGAGCTTGCGCTGATGGAGAAATTCAAGAAGAAAGTTCATCAACTTGCCATGACCGTGGTCAGTTTCCACCAGGTGGAGTACACCTTTGACCGGAATGTGTTATCCAAGCTTTTGAACGAATGCAGAGAAATGCTCCATCAAATCATCCAGCGTCACCTCACCGCCAAGTCACACGGACGGGTTAATAATGTCTTTGATCATTTTTCAAATTGTGAATTTTTGGCTGCTTTGTATAATCCCTTTGGAAATTTTAAACCTCACTTACAAAAACTTTGTGATGGTATCAACAAAATGCTGGATGAAGAGAACATATGAGCCGGTGAATCAAGACCGTGACTGTGATTCATTGGAAGATGGAACAGTGCTGATTCATGAAGGAAAAAAGAATTTTTTAAAGATCACACATATTTCAGGAAGACGTTGCCCAATTCAACTGTCAGACATTAATGGTAGTGCTTTTTATGAGGCTTGTTTTATCTGAAGAAAAACATATTGCCAAAAGTGCTGGTTAAAAGCTTCCTAATGTGGACCAGATCTGAGAAAGATGGATGCAAATGTAGAGTTACACAAAGAAAAATAAGTGTGGCTCTAAACTTCATGACTTTTTTAAAGAGCAGTTGTTGGTGGCTAATGTGTACAAAGTTACCTATTTTGATTCAGTTTTCTTCCTTTGTATGTACCTTTTTTTCCAAGCCAAGAGCTTTTTCTTGCTTTTATTGCTTCTTTTGAACAATTCTATATTCAAGTTTACCCTTGTTTTGTTAAAGATTGTGTCATTGACATTCAGGAATTACATCTGAGGCAGTCATGCCGAACCTCAGAAAACTGTGTATTCTGAAATCAGAACTATGGAAGGGAATGATGCTAGACGTTATGAACATGTCCAGTATAATAACAGACTTTTGAAATTGAGTATTGCTTTGTAGTACCAACAGTGATGCTTACATTCTCCAAACTGTAATCGCATCTCATTGCCTTGAAATGCTTGCCTTAGGGCTTACCTTTGATATCCTGAAAATGTGCTGATGAAGTCTCCATTGTTAACCCCTTTCATGTGTAAGAGAGAAAATCTAGATTAGTCTGATATGGGCACAATAAAAAGCAAGTAGAATTCAGAAAGATTTAAGAATCTTTGTTTTAGAGATGAACCTATCAAAATAATTCAGGGGATTAAAGGACAAAAGGGAAGAAAAGATACTGTTAAAGAGCATGACCGTGAAGAAAAGTGCATTTCAGTGTTTTAAAGGTTTGATAAATAAAGAACGCCACCTTTTTATTTAACTAATAAAGTTTTGGTATTTTGTTATTTGCTGTTTGATGAGTAAACCAAAGAATATTTGCATTTTAAGCCACTTGAGTGTTTTTCTCTGTGACTTTTGGTGTGTGAATGGTAAAGTGGGCGTTTGCTTATGTTATAAAGAAGAAATGGAACCCTGCTGACCACAGTATCATCCAGGAAGTAACAGACCCGTCCACCAGCACTCAATGTTTGCGCTGTCCCTGTGTCTGTGATTAACGGGACTCTCTGAGCTTACATTTACCTGCTTCCCTCAATACTGACATTAAGATATAGTTCACCATGAAAGATCTCATAAATAAAAATTCCAAAAGTTGAGATTCTGCTTTAATCATCACAGCCTAGAGAGAGGTGGTCAGTTTCGCTGAGACCCTCATTTGTTTGGCTAAAACAAGGAGTAACAGCAAAATGTATCTCCATGTTTGACATTAAATCCTGACGGTAAGGTTAGAGCTAAAGCTAATGTTGCCCTTCGTGGAGTCAGTGAGTGGTTGTTAGAATTTGAAGCAATAGCATAATGACTGCAGAAGTGGTCCCTTGAGCTTCATAACCTGCCAAAGGGCCCATGAATAGAGTTCAGCAGCCTTTGACCAGCTCTTTTCCTCATAAGGAAAAGCTGAGCGTGTGACCAGATGCGAACTACAGGTTTGATCCATTCTCTCTACTGGATCTTTCTCGGAAGTACAGATGGTGAAGTTTGTGGGCAGTTCTTGAAATGAGTTTGTTGCTTGCATTTAGCTATGTGCAGAACCAAGCAGAGAGAGATTTAGAATTGTTATACCTGAAGGCTAGCCATCAGATGTGCTCAGGGCAACAGGAGGAACCTTAATCTTGGGGGAGGCAGTGAGGAGTACAGTCATCCATCTGTGTCTGTAGGGATTGGTTCCAGACTGCAGACAGCAAGATCTGTGATACTCACATCCCTTGTCTAAAATGGTGTATTTGCGTGTAGCCTACCTTTTCCTTCCAGAGCCGTGACGGCGAATGTTTTAGAGCTTTCAGTGACAGCCTGCGGCACGCATGCCATAGGTGTGCCACCACTGTCTTGTAGTGTTTAAGCCATTCATAGGTTATCTGTAATACCTAACACAATGTAAATGCTACCATGTTTCCCCAAACATAGGACTGTGCTGGAAAATAACCAGCCTTGAAAACTGCAGATAAAAAATGCCAGCCACAATCAGCTTGTCCTCACCTTACTTTCCTTACAGAGTAGCCACCAAGCAAGGAATAGTGATGGCAGTAGTTACACTGTATTGTTCAGAGAATAATGACAAGACAAGTTTATATGTTTAGTGCAGACACTTTTTTGGGGGGAACTGGGCACTGAGCCCAGGACCTTGTGCATGCGGTGCAGACACACTACTCCTAAACTTCCTAACCAGCCGCAATTTTTTTTAATATTTCCAGTTCACGGTTGAATTGAATCCACTGATACAGAACTCGAGAATTGTGTTAAAATTATTTTATTAATTTTGTGCTGATGGCTTTTCTGCAAAAATTATGAGTTAATAAGTGGATGATAACAATGTTGACAATGAACATTTACAAACTGGTTGTGTGCCAGTCCCATTCATTTAATCCCTGCCACAAACTTCAATATTTTATAGATTATGAAAGTAAAATAGGAGAAATTAAAGAATTTGCTTAAAGTCACACAGCTATGAAGTATCATAATCAATATCAGTAAAAGCTTATTTCAATATAGTACAGTTAAAGATAATTTCAGTGACATTCTTAGCTCAGAGAATAGTGACCATTATGCTTCTAGAATGGTTTTTCAAATAATAAAATGATAGAATTTGAATCACTATAGATCTGACCTGTTTTCTAAAGATCCAAGCCTGGTTTCAAACAAAAGAGTGTGCAGTGTGGCTTTTAATTTGAAGGCATCTTGTGACTCAGATTTCTGTCTCTTGAGAAACTTAAGTTCAAGGTGCTCCTCATAAGGATGACTTTGAGCTTCATTTGGTGAGGCGCAGCGCGTCCCCTCTGCAGCAGCCCCAGGAGGCTGAGTGCTCTGCGGGCCACGCAGGGGCCACCCGGTGTCCCGGACATCAAGTGCGGGTCAGAGCTTAACATTGTCTTTCCGGCTTGGGGCCGGAAAACCTTTGAACAAGAAAGCCTTCTATTTTTTCTGATTTTAGACCTTTCAAACACAAAGTTAATTTAAAAGAAAAATGTGTTAAAAACTGTAATGATACAGAAATGCTGCTTCATTATATAGTGTCATTCACACTTAGTTGGAAAGTACTTTTCCCCCCATTCTATAAATACATGTTTTTTAAAAAAAGTTTCTGATGGGTTTCTGTCCACTCAAAACTTAAAATAGTACTTTTTGAAATCTGGACATACCAAGTCAGTTGAATTTTATTTACCAAGAATTTTAGTTTGTCCTTAACATACTTAAGAGATTATGAGACAGGTTATAATTTAGCACATTAACCTTGACAAATAATAAATGAAAGATGAATGTGTTTACCCCTACACTGAAAATATTTATAGTATAACACTAAGTGCTATTAGAAAATTAAAATGTTCTAATAAAATGAATTAGCACATTAATAGGAATTATAATGTTTAAAATTTGTGAGCCAGGTGTGGTGGCACACGCCTGTAATCCCAGCACTCGGGAGGCTGAGGCAGGAGGATCATTGCGAGTTTGAGATCAGCCTGGGCTACAAAGTGAGCTCAAGGCCAGCCTGAACTGCATAGTGGGACTCTGTCTCAAAAAGACAAAAAAAAAATTTTTAATATTTGCAGCAATCTTGCATTTTCACACTTGCGTTATCTAAAGTAGCTGAATGTATTTGCATTCCTGGGCATGAAACCTCTAAACTCAAAACTGATTTTAGTACTCGGGGCTGTTTATGACCAACAAAACTTTATCCTAGCTTTGAAATAATTTTTTTCCTATAATTCACGAAAGGACCATAGAAACCTCCTGAAGAACACTGAAGCACTAACTAGAAGAATGAGTCAACTTTAAAGAAGAGCTGTGAATGTTTTTAATCCCATCTCGCCATCAGCCTGAGGTCCTGTACTGAAAATGCCCGGTCTCTTACTCAGGTGTCCGCATGAGCGCTTCTCTGTGGCCAAATCCAGAGAGACATTTCACTGCCGGGAAACTCCCGAAATGGAAACATTTCTGTGCAGTATCGATTCATTTCTGTCTCTAAAGACATATTTTCCACCTAACAATGAGCGTTGTCCCCGAGTTATAGGCGGCTAGCCACTCCAAAAAATGTACCATTGGCTCCACACTTTTGAAAAAGGATGTGGAAAGTCAGCCAGCGTTCACAGTGAAGAGAAAAACATCTGTGCTTTGGAAAATACTCTTCAAGCATAAGAAGTATGTTCTGGGTCCACTGAGTTTCCATGAGATCGTTGTTAAGATTAAGCAGCCAGTGGATAAGGCCTTCTTGTATTTTTCTCCCTGGGTGGCCAAGGAAGTTCGCCACTTCCCCACTACCAGCTGGGTAACTGTATTTTTCTATCCTGGAAATAAAGTGACTGACCAGGCACTTGGGCTTTATTCTTAAAACAAAGAAAGAATATTCGATTTTTTAAAGTATGTGTTTTGATTTGTAGAATGATCTAAGGCGGTATGTTTCTCTGTACTTCAGTTTTTCCATGTAAAAGTTTACAGATAGATTAAGTCATCTCTAAAACTGCCACATGTGAAGTATAAGCACAGGCACGAAAGTAAAAAGAGCATAAATATCCCTATTATCACCATTATCTGGGCTGAGTGATGTTTTATAAGGAGCCCAGATTTCATTTTCCCAGAATTGGACTTTTATTAGCCAGGTTACTATTTACTAGGCTAAGTGACCTGTCATCATCTTTTATTCTTTTCTAAGACCTCTTGTTTTCAGAATGGTAAATACTTGCTAGACGAATTATAAAACTTGGGAGACGTTTAACATCCTGGAGGGGGACACCCTGCTAGTTAGATAAAAGTTCCAGCCTTATTGCTGTTTCCTAATCTCACAGAGTCCGCGTGTTTTTCCATGACTGAAGAGCTGTTTTTAGCTTGCTGAAGCGTTCACTCTCGGGCGCACGGCGACATCCTCAGGGAAACAGTCCATGGCCCCAGCACCTGTGTCAGAGGTTTGGCCTCTCCTGCTCCCGGGGACTCACGGGGGAGGGGGTGACTGGTGGAGCCCCACTGGGGCCAGCGCTGGTGAAGCCCTCACAAAACCCGCGTTTGCAGCTCCTTGCTGAGTGGGGAGCTCTCTTCCCTGTCTGAAATTTCCCTAAAATCAGCTACTTCATATTCTCATTTTAAGAATAAAATTCTTAAGCAGTGAAAGTAAGACTAAGCCTAAAATACCGTAAGCAACAAACTTCAGCAGACAGAAAATCTTATTAAATCCAGTTCCCTTAAAATACTGGCTTTGGCTTTCAATTTAGGAAAATTGTTTTAGGCCGAGTTGTTGAAAGTAATGATTTCCTACACTTATATATAATTTCTTACAGTATTTTATTTATTTTTAACATATACAGTGTAGTTTAGACAATATGAATAGATTATATTACAAAAATATTCCCTTTAATAATGAAAAGCTAGTTGTTAGCAAATAATTTCGTTATTAACTATAATTAAAACCAATGATTTTCTTTTTTTATTTTTTAATTTTAAAGAGAAAAAAATAACAGTGAAACTGAGTTTCAAAACAGGTTAGTAGGACAGTTACAATAGTTGGTACATTGCATATTTGTGTCTCCACAGCAGTTAGAGTGCAAGATACAGGCATGATATTTTGTCCAAACAATATCAGCACAAAACTTTCCTTTCAGTAAACTAAGAAAATCTAGCTCTATAACTAGTAACTATCTTGTGTATACATATATTTTTTCTTTTTCCCTTTCTTCCTTTCCCCTTTCTTACAGCACAGTTTGTAATAAACAAAAAAACACAATTTGTAATAGCTACATCTTGGAAACAGCCCAAATACCCATCAACTAAGAAATGGTTAAAAAAGTTACATATATATATATATATATGATGGAATACACTCAGCCATAAAGAAGGATAAACTGGAGACTTTTCTAGGTAAGTGGATGAAACTCATGACCATACTCGTAAGTGAAATAAATCAAACCCGGGGGCTGGGGATTTAGCTCAGCGGCAAAAGCGCCTGCCTGGCAAGCGCAAGGTCGTGAGTTCGGTTCCTGGTACCGGAGAAAAACCACAAAAAAAAAACAAAAAACGAAATAAATCAAACCCATATGTGTAAACATCGAATTGTCTCACTAGTGTGAGAAGCTGCATAAGTGAATAAGATCCGAAATGTACAATAGATATTGTGAATTGGGAAGAAATTGTTCAAGGGAAAGGAGAAGCTCTTATCTGAGCATTCCTGCTGGCTTTAGTTGTCCACTGCAGGGAAGCAAGCCGGCCCACATTCAGCGATCTGAAACAACCACTGGTTCTCTCTCATGATCCCAGGGGTTGAAGAGGCTCAACTGGGCAGTTTTTTCTTTGGATGCTGATGACTGAAACCAGAGACGCATACATGCCAGGCAGATACTCTGCATTGAGCTACACTCACCGGCCTCTAACTTTTAAGCGTACCTCACAAATGAATGTGTGAGTAAGGTACATTTTTACTAGTACATGTGTGCATGCATAATGTTTACGTCCTTGTTGGGAGTTGGTACATATATAAAATACCTTACTTCCTTTTTTCTCCCTGTTCCCTTGCCTTCCTCCCCGTCCTTCCATCTCTTGATCTCATTCCTATTTGAGAAACAGCTGTCTCCCTGCTTCTTACTGTCTTTTACTTACTCTTTGTATTTTGGGTTTTCCGTATAGGAGAAACCATGTAATAATTAAGGTTGTGTGTGTGTGTTAGCATTATGATTTCAAGGTGCATCCAATTTTCTGCAAATGACTCGAGGTTAACTAAAACAAATTTTAGATGAAAAAATACCCATTTCCTAAAAATTACACAGTAGTGATTTGTCAGAATCTTTGCTGTTTTAAACACCGTGGAGATTGCAGCCAGCACCTCCTGCATGCTAAGCCAGGGCTCCCTGGCACCCAGCAGCTCTCTGTTGTGGTCTGTCATGGCTATAGTCAGATGGTGGCTGGGACTGGAATCTTCTGAAGATTTTACTGGGACACTTGTAACAATTGGACCTCTTCCCTTCCAGGGTCTGCACCTCTTTATTACTAAGGAGTTTCAAAAGTGCAAGAGCCTAACTTTCTGGGCTTCTTAAGGCTCATGCCCTGAACAGACTCTACACCATTTCTGCCTCATTATACTGGTCAAAGCAGATTGCACGCTATGTTGAGGGTGCCCAAAATCCTCCAGTTTGCTGATTCTCTAGAACTCACAGAACTCCAGAAGAATGATTAACAGTTATGGTTTATTGTAGTGAAAGGATACAGTTGACAAAGGAAAAAGATGTACTGAGCAGAGTCCAGGAGGGCCAAGTGCAAGTCACCAGTTGGCCTTGTCCAGCAGAATTTTACTGATGGCCCTTAATGTTCCCAACATAATGAATGACAGAGTGTACAGAATATTACCAACCAGGAAACTCATCTGGCCCTTTGTGTCCAGCATGTTTACTGAGGCATGGAGCACCCGCATGACTGACCTTCGTTGCTCAGTTTCCAGCCCCTTCAGAGGTCAGAGACATGGTGTCCCCTGGCCCCAGGTGAACAAAATTGAGTGTTTACTATAAATCACATTGTTAGTGCCAGCTATCCAGCACAGCTCATGGTACTAAGTATACAGAAACACTGTTATCAAGCAGGATATTCCAGGGGCTTAGCAGTTATCTCCCAGGACCTAGTTGTCTGTCCTTTCTTTGGAATGGGCAGAGTTGGAACTTCCCAAGTTCCTCAGTTAAACTTTTACAGCGCACAGGCAAAACATGAATTTAATAAAGAAGGAACCATCCAAGTGTGTGAAGTCTGGGATGTGTAGCTCTTTGAAGCTGTCTTTGGAGACTGGATAGCATCATCATTTTTCCCTCATGGCTGCAGCAAAGACCACAGAATAGGGGGTCTGGAATTCATGGAATTTGTTTGTTTTCAACTGGAAACAAATATATAAAATAATGACGGGGTATCCACTAATGAATGCATTCTTGACCACTTGAACCTGTGAGTCACATCTATGCCTACTGAGTTAATTTATGCAATTTATGAAATGATGATTAAGTACCTACTATGTGCTCAACACCAGGGTAGGCCCTGAAGTGCCACACTAATACCTGCTTCCTCTTCCTGAAGAGTTCGCTGACAGAGGGAAGAAATCCCGAGAATGCACAGGTAAATTAGTGTTGACTTGGCCTTCCCAGGATCCTAAAGCGGCCAAGAGAGGTTTTGTTAGCCCAGTATAAACTTTTGGACAAAATTTTCAAACTGTTTTAAATTGATAAAAAGCAATGAACTCAGATTCACAAGAAGAGTCCTTGCCTAGCATGTGCAAGGCCCTGGATTAAATCCCCAGCACTGCAAAATGAAATAAAGTACTAAAATAAAAATCATGCCATATGAGCACCTTATAAAAGCAATGAATTCAGCTAGATGTGGTGGTACACACCTGTAATCCCAGCCACCTGTGATGCTGAGGCAGGAGGATCATATGTTCAAGGCCACCTAGGGCAACTTAGTGAGACCCTACCTCAAGGATAAGAAAATAAAAGTATTAAGATGTAGCTCAGCACTTTATAGGTTCAATTCCCAGTAGTCAAGGAAAAACAATAAACTCAAAATAGTTCAGATTTCTTTTTCAAAATCAATGGCAAGTACATGTCCAGGCTTGTATACGAGGGACAGTGCAGGTATAAGAAAAGTGTTTATGGGTCATTTTTTTTTTTCATTTAAAACGAAAATGGTTATAAATGAACACATGGCAAAATGTAGATTACAAACTAGTGAGTGGAAGAATGTAAGTGAAAATAAATATTTTAATCAAAATTTAATATTTAAATTATTGGGACTATTTGAGTAATAGCAACATGGAAGAAACCTTTTTAAAAAGATAAATCATTTAACTAAACGTTAGATTTCACCTTCCCCCGTGAATCTAGATGAACTGGGCTTCATGTCCTATGCTCAAGGATGTGTGTCTCCCTTGAGCCCTTGGGCCAGGGCCCAGGAGCACATGGCTGAGCTGATCCAGAGAGTGCGGCCCTGTGGCCCATACTGCTCCTGATGCAGCTTCTGGGGGCACTGCCCCCCATTTGGGGATGTCTGCTTAGTTGTCACTATGATTATGCTGAGCTCCCTGAGACTTTGAGGAAAATCATTAACAAAATGGTCTGTCCTCTTGCTGGCAGTCGATTAGAGAGCAAGCCCTGAAAATGGAGCCCAGTATGGGTTTAAGATCCGCCCTGATTCATTGGTGGCTGGTCTGTGGCTCTAGACAAAATGGGGTCCTTTTACTTTTCATTGTGTTGAATTCAGAGAGCTGGTGGCCCATGTCCTTTCTGGACCAATCCCAACACCTTCTGATACTTGCTAACTCACAAAAGGACTTATTTCTCCTGGTTAAAAAAAGGTGGGTTTTTGGAATTTGATTTTAGTTTAATATTTTTTCTAAAAAAACTATCTCTTATTCATCAATTTCACCCCAGAATAATAATATAAACATGGTTGATTGCTTAAAATCCCACCTTCTGTTCTGAACTGGGTTCAGAACAGAAGGTGGGTTTCTTCAGGAGCCCAAGGAAGATGTCTTCTCTACTCAACCGTAGAGTAGCCTTTGCCACACTGCTCCCTCACAGACTTGAAGGAACCGTTCCAAACTGGGCAATCCTGGCACTTGGAAGGCTGAGGCAGGCCATGTGAAAGTTCAAACCCAGCCTGGATGACTTAGTGGGAACTAGTCTTAAAATAAAAAATGTAAAAGGTCTGGAGATGTAGTTCAGTGAAGTCGTGAATTCATTTAATAGTACCATGGGTAGGTGATAGATAGATAAATGATACATGATTAGATAGATAGATAGATAGATAGATAGATAGATAGATAGATGATAGACAGACAGACATATAGATATAATCAGTCTAAACATCAATGTCAGGGCATTTTTTCTCCACTCCTTTCAGCTTAATGAAAGGGAAAGCTGACACATTGCTAAGAGGTTCTGATGTCCTGGTTGCTGTCAGCAAGAACTGAGTTTGGAATTTAACTAAAACTAAGTATTTCCATCTTTTTTTCAGTGATAATTTCAATATAGATATTTTCCCTAAGCACCTTATCTTTACTTCCTATGTTTAGTTCTCATAATATCCAGGAAAACCTTCCTACATGTATATAAAGATTCCAGTTTTAGGAGAAGAACCTCACTAAGCTGATGTGATACCCATGATGCAAATCATTACATGTCCAAAGAGCAGGAGCAGTGAAGCTGAGTCATAAGAAGCACAGCTGTGTTGCTCCTTCTCCTTACAGTTTGAATGTATTTTCTGGAGACCGATTTCCCAAGCAAGGATTTGTTTTTGACTGCTGGTGCTTAACACTAAAATACAGGAGTCCTGTCTGGGTTTATAGCTCTGGCTGAGGGAAGCAGCATTCGCACACATGTACAGAGCGAACTGAAGCTGGGGAGCATCACATATTTTCTTTGTTTTCTTTAAACTTTTTGTTTTAAAATCAGATTCATAGGAAACTGTAAAAATAGTGCAGAGTTCCATGTATCCTCCATCCAACATTCTCCAATGATTGCACTAGTTAGAGAAGAGTACTATGGCACTGTGACTTAACATTAGTACAGTGCAATTAGACTGCACACCTTACTTTGGAATCATATCATATGAAACTTTTTGGAACAGACTTCATTTTACTCAGCACAATATCCTCCAGATACATCCAAGTTGTTGCATGTTATCAATAATTCATTCCCTTTTATTTCTAAGTAGCACTACATTGTACGGTGTCCTAGAATTTGTCCAACCATTAAACAATAGGTTGTTTCGAGTATTTTTCAACTATAAATATTAACGGACATTTATTTGTGTGAACATAAGTTTTGCTTATTCCAGAATAAATGCCCAAGGATGTGACTGCCAAATCTTATGGTGAATACAGAAAGAAAAATAAAACCTGTAGTCCACAGTGGCAGTGCCATTTACATGCACACCAGTAACATATGAGAGACCCAGTTTCTCTGTGCCCTTGGCAGAATCATTTATTTTAGCTGTTCTAATATGTATGTAGTGATACTTCATTATCATTTTAAATAATGATATTAGAACCCCACCCGCCAACCCCACCATTGCAGGAGAGACAGCGAGCCTCAGAAGCCTCAGTGAGCTGTGCAGAAGGGGAGAAACCCCACTCACTGCCCCTCTGCCATCCAGGGAGCCTCAATCTGGAGGAAACCTGGTGCCTGACCCAAACTCCTTCACTGTGGGGTCTGGCAGCCAGTGCAGGAAGCACTAGCCATCGTGCCAACTTGCATGTCTGGAGGAACCCAGGATAAATCCACTCTAACAAGGGGAAACACTTTGCATACAAACACCTAATTTATGATTGGTTCTGTTACATAACTATAAACTTTCTTCCTATGGTCTAAAGTATAAAATCAATAGTTGCCACAGTTTGTAAGTTTCTAAATTGTGTAATGGCAGAAATCAGGTTGTATTCCACAAAAAAACCAAAAGACTGTATCCAGAACAAAACAGAGTTTATTAATTTAAGGCTAGCCACCCTTCATCCCTGACTTGCAAATCAGGGAAGTGGCTGTGGGCCTGCATTTGTTCCCACCTTATATACATTTTTTGTTTCCATTGTAACAATGGAATGCTGTATCCCTGGCCACATGTTGTTTTCCTTGTGCCATGTAATCAGGTCAGGCTCCAGTCATGAGCCCAACCACAATGATATACACTTTCTGTACTCTGTTCTATATGTCCCCCTTTAGATAACCATACATTTCCTCTATGGTTACAGTGTTTATCTAGAGCCAGAAAAAGGATGAAATAACCCAGGCAAGGTCATAGGTAGTTATCTAGGCCTGGGTGTTCTTTATCTTTGGAGAAGCATTCCAGCGCTAAGCGAGAACTGCAAGTTAACTCTTTACAACCCCTCTGGGATGTTTCTCAAGACACATTTTGAGGCTTGCATTAAGACTAGAATTATTCTATCTTAAAATAATATGCTAAGAGTTGCTGTCCCCTACAATTGTGCTTATAACATCATAATACTGTACCTAGGATGTCATATCTGTTGTAAGCAGTTGTTCTCTTCTTGTTTAACAACATTGGGAACCCCTGAGGTAATAACCTCACCACAGCCCTACACCAAAATTCTAGGGACTGAGCCAAACAGAAACCAACATTCCACTCTCAATTAATTGGGAAGATAGGATCTTGGGACAGAAACAAACCAAGAATCTCCTACACAGAAGATATCCCTGAAGTACAGCCTATTGCTGTAAAGGCCTTGATATTAGGGATATAGCTACCTACTGCCAAAACTCACAAGAATCACCACAGAAAAAGAAAAAAAAATTTTTTTGAAACAGAAAATGTCAAAGTGAAGGAGCAAAATGCAATCGCAGACCTCCAGCTCACCAAGAACAAGTCCAAGAAACATCCACATAGAAGAACTTGGAAATCACACAGCTGAAATTTCTGTAATGATAGAAAATGAAGTAAAGAAACAACTCTTATCAGGCTGTAGAAGAAATCAGATCAAAAATAGTCTCTCAGGTAAAAAAAAGAGAAATGACAACCATTATGAAATAATTGCTCAGCACATCTAAAAAAGACATAGATAAAAAATAGAAGAGCATAGAAAAATGACAGAAACCCTGAATGAACAATATAGGGAAGAATTAGAATGCATGAAACAGAGTCAGAGAGATATCCAAGAAATTAAAAATTCCACTGAAAGCTGGCAAAATTGCTTGAATGAAATTGAAGATAGATTTTCAGACCTTAAAGATAGCATTGTAGCTATTGTTCATGAAAGAAAAGATCTCTTAAAAATAACAAGGAACCAGGAAATAACAACACAACAGCCACAAGAAGAGGCAAAGAAAAACAAAACGGATAGGTGTCAATGAAAAAGCAAGAGTCAACACAAATGACATAAAAACACAGAAGTAATTGAAAAAGCAAGAGTCAACACAAATGACAAAAAACACAGAAGTAATTGAAAATTTCCCAAGGAAGGGAAAAGAATTAGACATAAAGTGAGTGAGGCGTATAGAATGCCAATTAGCCACAACCAAAATAAATCTACACCCAGACATATAGTAATAAAGATCCCAAGTACAAGAACAGAATATTAAAAGCTATTAGAGAGAGGCTGGGGATTTAGCTCAGTGGCACAGCGCCTGCCTGGCAAGCACAAGGTTGTGAGTTTGATTCCTGGTACTGGAAGAAAAACAAACAAAAAAAACCCAAAAAGCTATTAGAGAAAAGAAACAGATCATCTATAAAGGAAAGCCCACCAGATTCATGGTAGACTTCTCAACACAAACCACTAAGTAAAGAAGAGCTGGAAGTGAAGTATTTCAGGTCTTGAAAGAAAACAACTTGCAAGCCAGGTGGAAGTACCCTGCAAAACTGTCTTTCAGAATTAATGGAGAAATAAGATACTTCCACAACAAACAACAGAAGAAATTGACGACTGCCAAACCAACCTTACAAAGAGCAGCAAAAGATATTCTAGAAAAGGATAAAAATGACCACAATTTCAAGAAAAACAGTAGAAAGGCACCACCAAGCAAGGCAAGCAGTTGAAGAGGGGAAAAGTTGGGTAACAGCAGGAAAATAACATGACAAAGATAAGGCAATACATATGAGGCATAACCATTCATGTAACCTCAATTCACCAATCAAAAGATACAGAGTGGAAGAAAGGATCAAGAAACAAACCCCAACAATATGTGGTATAGAATAATTTAATGCAATAATTTAATTGCACATTTAATGCAAAAGAAAATTCATAGACTGAAAACAGAAGAATGGAAAGCAATACTCCATGTGACCAGAAACCAGAAAAAAAAACAGGGGTAGCTATTCTGTTTACAGACAATGTCAACTTCAAACCAAGAATGATGAAAAGACATAAAGAAGGTCGCTACATTACTAATTAGGGGAAAACTGCAAGAGGAAAAGATAACAATCCTAAATATATATGCACCAAACATGGGAACACCCAACTATATAAGACAAATATTAATAGACCTGAAAAATCAAATAAGCAATAACACAATTAGAATGGGACACTTTAACACTCCATTGTCACAAAGAGATAGATCAACAAGACAAAAAAATCAACAAGAAATAACAAAACTGAATGAAATGTGTGAAAAAATGGACTTTGTAGACCTTTGAAGGATGTTCCACACAACATCAGAATACTCATTCTTCTCAGCTCCACACAAGACGTTCTCTAAAATAGACCATATACTAGCCCTTAAGTAAATGCAAAGGAATTTAATTTATCCTGTACATATTATCTGACCACAGTGCAATGAAAATGGGAATTATGAACAAAAGAATTTGCAAAAACTCCATAAATACATGAAAATTAAATACCACCCTCCTGAACAACCAGTGAGTCACAGATGGAATAAAGAAGAAATTAAACAATATTTATAATCAAATGAAATTGCAGATAAAACTTACCAGAACCTGTGGGATGCAATGAAAGTAGTCCTAAGAGGGAAATTTATAGTGGTGAATTCTCACTTCAAGAAAGCAGAAGGAGCACAAATAAGCAACCTAATATTGCACCTCAAACTTCAAGAAAAAGCAGAGCAAGTCAAGCCCAAACAAGGGAAGAAATTATAAGGATCAGAGCAGAAATTAACACAATGGACATCAAGAAAACAATACAAGGATTAATGAATCAAAGAGTTGGTTCCTTGAAAGAATGAACAAAATTGATAAACCCTTAGCCAACCTTTTGAAAAAAGGAAAGGAAAGACTCAAATTCATGCATGGAGGAAGGATAGGGGTGAAGTCACTACAGACCTGTGGAATTTCAGAAGATCAGCAATATCTACTTTGAAAATCTTTGCTCTCATAGGATGGAAAACACAGAAGAAATGGTCCACTTCCTAGATACATGTGAATTAGCAAGGCTGAATCAAGAAGCTATAAAAATCCTGAATAACCCAATATCAGTCAATTAAATTGAAAATGTAATTAAAAACTTACCAACAAAGGAAAGCCCAGGTCCTGATGGATTCACTGCTGAATTCTACAAGAAATTTAGAGAAGATCTAATGCCAATACTCTTCAAACTATTTCATAAAATTGCAAGGGAGGAAATACTCCCTGACTCTTTCCTGGAGGTAAGTATTATCCTGATACCAAAACCTGAGAATGAAGCAACCAAAAAAGAGAACTACAGGCCAATCTCCCTAATGAACATAGATGCAAAAATCCTCAATAAGATACTGGCAAACGGGATTCAACGGATCCTCCAGAAGATTATACACCATGGCCAGGTGAGATTTATTCCAGGAAAGCAGGGATGCTTCAACATATGCAGATCAATAAATGTAATACACCATACCAACAGAACCAGAAACAAAAATCATATGATCATCTCAATAGACGCAGAAAAAGCTTTTGATAAAGTCTAGCATTCACTCATGATGAAAACCCTACAGAAAATTGCAATACATGGTCTTTATCTCAATCTGATAAAAGCCATCTGTGACAAACCAATGGCCAACATCACACTAAGTGGACAAAAACTGAAAGCTTTCACTTTAAAATTGGGAACAAGACAAGGATGTCCAATACCACCACTCCTTTTCAACATAGTTCTGGAAACAGTAGCCAGAACAATTAGACAAGAGAGAGAAATAGAATAAGTACAGGAAAGGAAGAAGTTAAATTGTCATTATTTGCAGATGACATGAAACCCTACATAGAAGACCCCAAAAACTCCACCGAAAGACTCCTAGAGTTAATGATCAAATTCAGTTGCATGGCTGCATACAAAGTCAGTACTCAAAAATCAATAGCATTCTTGTACACATACTTACTGAGAGAGAAATTAGGGAAACCACACCCTTCGCAATGGCATCCAAAAAAATGAAATACATACAAATCAATGTAGCAAAGGAAGTAAAACATTTATATATTGCAAGTTACAGTACTCTGAAAAAGGAGATTGAAGAAGATATCAGAAAAGGGAAAGATATTCCTTGCTCATGGATAGGAAGAACAAACCTTGTGAAAGTGGCCATACTTCTAAAATTGTTATACAGCTTTAATGCAATCCTGATCAAAATACCATCAGCATACCTCATAGAACTAGGGAAAATACCCCTAAAATTCATTTGGAAGCGAAGAATCCTAGAATAGCAAAAGCAATCCTGGGCAACAAAGGCAAGTCAGGAGGCATCACAATCTCTGTCTTGAAATTATACTACAAAGCTACTGAGATAAAATCAGCATGGTACTGGCAAAACAAATAGGCCTGAGGACCAGTGAAACACATGAGAAGATGCAGACACAACTACAAACACACTCAGCCACCTTATCATTGACAAAGGGGCAAAACATGTTCACTGGAAGAAAGATAGCCACTTTAATAAATAAATGGTGCTGGAAAAACTGGCTCTCTACATGCCGAAGACTAAAACCAGGCCCATGTCTATCACCATGCCCTAAACTAAAGTAAAAATAGATCAAAGATTTAAATATTAAAGCAGAAGCACTAAACCTACTGGCAGAGAAAGTAGGTTGAAATCTCAGAGACATAGGGGTAGGCACAGTCTTCATGAACAAAACCCAAACTGCATGGGAAACACTTCAAATAACCAACCACTGGGATCTCAGCCTATTAAAAAGCTTTTGTCCTTCAAAAGAAATCACCAACACCGTGAAAAGACAACCCATGGAGTGGGAAAACATTGTAGGTAACTGTCCCTCAGACAAAGCACTTCTATCCAGAACATGTAAAGAACTGAAAAAAGTCAGGCCCCCCAAATTCAAAGACCTAATCCAAAAATGGGCATCTGAGATGAATGTATACTTCTCACATGAAGAATTAGAAATGGCAGACAAATATGTGAAAAAATGTCCAACATCACTGGTCATTTGAGAATGCAAATTAAAACAACACTGAGATTTCATTTCACCCCAGTAAGAATGGCTACCATCAAGAAATCGACCAACAACAAATGCTGGAGGGGCTGTGGGGACACAGGAACCCTTCTCCACTGCTGGTGGCAATGTAGAGTGGTGCAGCCATTTTGGAAATCAGTCTGGCGAGTCCTCAAAAAATTAGGATTAGAGGTCCCATTTCACCCAGCCATTCCCTTTCTGGATATTTTCCCAGAACAATTAAAAACATCATACCACAGTGATATATGTGCACCCATGTTT
>NW_004955408.1:39005975-39041258 GCF_000276665.1 Chinchilla lanigera
GAGTCTTCTTGTGGAGTTTTTGGGATCTTCCATGTAAAGTATCATGTCATCTGCAAATAGTGATAGTTTTACTTCTTCCTTTCCTATCCTTATTCAAAAGCTGTTTTCTTCACTTTGCAGATTCCAAAGTACTTTAAATTGCATGTGCTCAACCTGTGGCCTGCAGGTCACTTGCTCTTTTTTCTAATAATAAATATGTTAAAATAATTTTTGTTACTTATATGCATTAAGTGTGATTGTATATTTTATATGTGGCCCCAGACAGTTCCTCTTCACTTAATGTAGGGTAGGCAACCCAAAAGTTTAAATGTGCTTACTATAAATACATGTTCACTATTTGCTTAAAAATGACAAATCTTAAGTTGAATTTTCATGATTCTTCAGAACCGAGTATAATTCTGAGTTCCGGATGCTCCATCTCTGCACTTATGTCAGTGCTCAATAACCTAGGCAAATTTCCAGGGACTAGCAGCTTCTTAGGTTGCCTCTTCCCTCTCTATTTTTTTCCTCTTCCCTCTCTAAAGAAACAGGAGTGCAAAACTAATATAACAATCATCTCCTATCAATCAAAACTCTTTCCACTGTATGGAATAATCTTTTCTTAAAGTAGTTTAAGCAAAAAACAAAATGTATTGGATACTGAAGTGAAGAAATCAGGAAGGCTATCTGCAGGCATGGCTAAATGTCTGGTCTCAGAAGACAGCATGAAAACACACTTTTTCCCTGTCTGTTGTCTCTGCTTTCAGATCCACTGATTTCTCAGATTGGCTCTCCTTTGTGGTCATTCATGGTTGCCAGAAACTCCAGGTTTATAGCCTCAGAGCTTAAAGTCTACTAGGAAGAGACAATAGTTTTCTTTACCCCATATCTCAAATAGAAGTCTGAGGATGATCTTCAGTCTTGTCTTTTTTGTTTTTCACATTGCCAGGAATTGAACCCAGGGCCTTACCTAGCCAGGCACTTACTCTACGACTGAGCTGTACCACCCTGTCCCCTACAGTCAGTCTTGATTTCATAGCTGAACCTATTGCTCTAGCAAATGGGATGAAATGCTCTGATTGGCCAGAGCTTGGTCATGTGCCCATCACAGGTGACAGCACAATGTGGATAGAGAGCTGGGGACAGGTGGTACTTCTGTAGTGAAATTACGACATTGTTAATAGTATAACAAGGAATGGATTTGGGCAGAAAATGTTAACTACTGCAAATATTAAGTGACTGTAAGACTTAATGCCCAATAAATCTAGAGACTCAGTCATATACATTCTTAAATAAACTCCAGGAATACTGAATGACAATAAGATAGCATTACAAATCAGGACAGTCCCTAAAATCCAGGCAGATTACCATTGTTCCAGTCCAAATCATGGACTTAATCAGTTAATATAAAGCACCTATCACTAGACAATTGTTAAACCAGGAGCAACATCTGTTAATCCAGACTACTGTAACAAATGTCAGTCACCCCCCTTCTCCCACACTCAAGAGATCATGACCTTAGGAATTCCAGGATTTAGAACAGAGGAGCTGTCGTGGAAGCAGAAGCAAACAAACTAAGAAGTTTTCAGTTTATCCTAAAGTGCTAAGAGAGGAGAAAGATTTTTCTAAGTGCCCAGATGGATTACATATTGTGTAAATGGAATTCATGCCAAGTCCATGGCCAAGGGCATGGGTGGTGCCAAGGGAACCAACCAATGCTGAGGGAACCTCACCAACTTTGCTAGAGTGCGGATGCATGGAGAACATGATCTCAGCCAGGCCCTGGGGAAGGAGAAGGGTCACTGCTGGAGGCAGCCAGCAGACTGTTAAGACAGAATCTGATTTTCACTGGATGACAATGTTAGCACAGCTCTGATTAAATATATTATTATATTCTAAAAGTTAAAATAAAGATGCGGATAGCTAGTGAGTATTTTCAAAATGAAGACTGACATTTCACTCTGAACTTTCCTTACATTATAAACAATAACATGTTGAAAGTTTTGGATTTTGGAGCATTATGACTTTAGATTCTCAAGCTAGGGAGGTTCAACTAGTAAAATCTAAGCAAATATTTCCAAATCCAAAATCTGAAATGCTTCTGTTGCCAAGAGTTTTGGATAAGAGACAGTTAACCTATAATGTTAAATGCTCCAAGGATTAAATGTGTCTCCTAGGTATACTCTATTTGCATCAGATTCCTTCCTCATAAAACAGCCTGAATGTAGCTGAAGCACATCTCAATATAAAATTCAGTAACTAGATCTGTTTTTAGGAAGGGAAGCTGCTAACCACAGAGGTGCCTCGAGCCAAAGATGTGGCTTCGGCCCACACTCCACACCACTTCTGTTCCCCCTGCATCTTTGTCCACATCCCCAGCTGACAGCAATAGTGTTGGTAGTGCTGGTGGTAGTGACTAGCAGTAATCACCCACGTACTATATGTAAGGCACTCTTCTTTACCCAGTACTTTATGTGTATTATATGTAACTACTGCAATCATTTCTATTTAAAATGGCAAGGAACAGAAGAAAGAAGCAATTTGCACAAGGGCACAGCAATAAATTGGTCCCTCACCCCTTTTCTTTTCTATTTTTGAGACAGGGTCTCACTGTGTAGTTCAGGCTGGCCTTGAATGCAGTATGTAGCCCAGGATGGCCTCTCCCTCAGCCTTCCAAGTGCTCGAACTGCAGATGTTTGCACCACATCCAGCTTCTTCCACATTCTTAACAGTGATCTGATCTGTGGACATGATAGAAAGGATCTTAATTTTCTCACTTTCATAAGTAGCCTATTTGTTATATTTAATCATTATCTGCATTCTAATTTGGATGTTCATGAGCAAGGCTCATGTAGGTCAACTAGGGTGATTAAAATAATTTTTGATGGAAATTTTCTTTAGCCTATACAACATTCCCCACTTGAACATCTGGATCCAGAGAATGCTAAAGATTCACCTCAATCATCCACATGTACTGCATACAGAGTAGGGCTCTCAGTGTTAGTAATGAGTTCAAGCTCTGGCTCTGCCACTTACCAGCTGTTACTCGTGAGAAAATGAGTAATCTTCACAGTGCCCACTTCTTTTCCATAAAGTGGAACGACACCTCCTAGTTCATGGTGAGAGAATGATATAAAATATCTAGCAGCTTCATGTTGGCACACAGTAAATGTTTCATGATGATAGCATCATAATCAGGTGGGGAAGTCTGAATCACAAGATAACCAATAGAATATATTTGAACAGTAACAGAATATACAGAAAACAGGAAAGCAGCAAGCTCAGAGATATCCATCTTCTTTCTGCAAGAACTAATCTGGACTACCCTGAATGTGCCACTTCCTCTTCTGCAATGAAGAATAACTTTATCATCTGTGAGAACTCACATCAGAGTTTCCTTTGACCCATTCTTATTTGTGCACAAGTTTTCAGATGAAAATTGTTACCATTCATGATGAAAGTTAGAGCAGGACAGGCATTATGGTTTGTGTCTAGACATCTCCCCAAAGCCTCATGCCATTATGGGGGAGTGGGCTTCTCAGAGGTGGTCGAATGTAGTGTCTGTGATTGATTCATGGGCCAATGCTGGGATTAAGGGTGCAAGTGCTACCCCCCTCTAGGATGGGAAGCCTGCATACTGGGACAAAAAGAGGCTTGTCCCTTCCCTTTCTTGCTGCTTTTGCTCTCTTCCAGCACCATGAACAGTTGGCACTCTTCCATGTGTCACTGTGCCTTGGAGCCAGCCAATTATGGACTGAAACCTCTACAAACTGTGAGCTAAGTAATCCTTTCCCCCTTTATCTTAGCGTTTCAGGAATTTTGTCTCAGGAAGAGAGGAAAAGTAACTAACAGAATTTGATACTAGAGAAGTGGAGTTGTTGCTATGACATTCCTGGCTATGTGGCTCAAGAGCATTTGGAACTGGCTTGTTGGACAGGGAATAGTTAGAAAAGGCTTGGAGATGCTGGTTGAAAATGTATCACTGGAACACCTGAGGCTGTACTGTACAGGAGATTCTGGTCTCATAAAGCCAGTAAAGACCATGCTCAAGAAGTTTCTGCTGGGAAGAAGGATTGTATTGGCTGCTGGATTCCAGTTGATCGATGTTATGCCTTGACAGAAAGTTTGTCTGCATTTTGCTCATGTCTAGAGACTTTGCTTAAGACTGCAATTAAAGGTGGTGGTCTAACTAATTTTTCAGAAGAAATTTCAAGGCAGTCAAATGTTGAGGTTGTGGTATGGCCACAGTTGGGGGATTTTAGCCAGATTTATGTTGAGAATTGAGCAAAGAGCCCAGCAGAATGATTCAAAACATGGTGAATTTGACCAGAAAGTAAGATCCAGTAAAGCTGTGGATGACAAAGATACAGCAGAGGGCCAGGGATACAGCTCAGTGGCTTAAGTGCCTGCCTAGCAAGCACAAGGCCCTGATTTCAATTCTTGGTACCAAAAAAAAAAAAAAACAAAACCTTGAGAAGTCAGGGTACAACTTCTGGAGTCCAAAGACCAGGTAGCCTGGTCTTCTGATGTCCAAGGCAACAGAAAAAGTCTATTCCAGGTCTCAAAGATATAGCAGAGGAGATCTTGTTTGCTGAGAAGAAAAAGGAGAATAAAAAGATGGTCTGAGAGCAAAAGAAGCAGCAGAACTCCATCCTTTGCAGCCACAAAAGTGCAAGACTTTGCTTTGAGAAGAGAGCTCCAGAGCATCATATTCCAGAATGGTAGCAGCATGCAGAATTTGTTCCTCAGAATTGGATTTAGAGTGCTGAGCAACCCAGGTGCTTGACCACTACAGCCAAGAGAGAAAAGAAGCCTAGCTACTGCTCCAGCTCGAAGCCGACATTGGCATCATCCATGTGGTGCTGGTTTTAGGCACATGCAGAATGTAAGAGTTTCAGGGTCAGGAAGGCTTCCAGCCAGATTTTAGGAAAAGGTCTGGGAGGCCGGGTATTGTGCCCCTGAACGGGCAGTGTGTGAAGCTGTGAGGGTGAAGCTAAACATGCATGGGAGACCCTAGAAATTTGGAGAAGCCAGGAGTGTGGACCATCTGTGGAACAATGCAAGGGAGCAGAACTGGTCCAACACAAAAGCTGTGGGAGCTACATCTGAAGTGCTGTTGAAGCAGAGCCACCCAGGCCCTTTGGAGTTCACATCTTGCCACAGATTGCCTCAGATACTGCACATGGAACTACAGAACTTAATGTTTGCCGTGCTGGATTTTGGATTTTCTTTGGTCTCATTCCTTTGTGTACTCCTGTATGTAATTTTTGGAATGGAAATGTCAATCTTGTGCCATTGAATGTTAGAAGTGCTTAACTTTCTTCTAATTTGTACGGGGCTCACAGCTGAAAGTTTGCCTTAAACCTCAGAGGACACTTGGGACTTGGACTTTTCAGCAATGCTGACACTGTTAGGATTTTGGCAACTTTTAGAGAGGGATTAAATGCCTTTTCCACAAAGGAACATACATGAGTCTTTGGGGATCCAGGGACAAAATGTTATGGTTTGTGTCTAGATGTCCCCTCAAAGCCTTATGTAGTCATAAGGGAGTGGGTTTTTACAGGTGGCTGAATCTAGAGTTTGTGATTGATTCATGGGCCAATGATAGGATTAAGAGTGTGAGAGCTACACCCACTGTAGGGTGGGAAGCCTTCATACAGGGACAGAAAGAAGCTTGTCCCTTCCCTCTCTTTGCATTCACTGTCTTCCACCCACCATGAATGTTGCCCCTCTGCCACACCACCCTGCCTTGCAGCCAGCTGATTATGGACTGAAACCTCCACACACTGTGAGCTAGCTTTTTTGGATCTGCCATCTGAGGCTGAACCACTGCCACGATACAGACTGTCATAAAAACCCTTACAGGGAAGACCATCATGCTTGAGGTTAAGCCCTCAAACACTATAGAAAATGTAAAGGGCATGATCCAGGAGAAGGAAGGAATCTCTCCTGACCAGCACAGGTTGAGCTGTGCTGGTGAGCAGCTGGAAGATGGATGTACTTTGCCGTACAACACTCAAAAGACATCCACCTTGCATCTGCTGTTGCAACTCCATGGTGGCATTAGAAAAGGACAAAGACTTACACCACTCCCAAGAGGAATAATCATAACAGAAAGGAGGCTGAATTGGATGTCTTGAAATGCTATGAGGCGGATGAAAATGACAAAACTAGTTGTCTGTGTTGAGAGTGCTCTACAGATAAATGTGGTGCTGGAGTTTTCATGTCCAACCACCTTGACAGACATTGTTGTGGCAAGTGCTGTCTGACTTACTGCTTCAACAAACCAGAACACGAGTAATTCTATATGAGTTAATAAAAGACTAAAGCTAACAAAAGAAAAAAGGAACTGTGAGCTAATAAACCTTCCTCTCTTTCACTTTGGGTTTCCAGTATTTTGTCTCAGGAATGACAGAAACATAACTAAGACAAAAGGTCGGGAAATTTGGCTCTACCCTCCCCAGATGACATCAGAAATACCACTTCTCTACCAGGAAGCTGATGTTCACCACACTGTAGGAAGTAAGATGTTCTGCTTCTTTTTTTCCTTTAAGTTTTAATTTTTATTAGTACATGTCTGCAGTACATAATGATTACATTTGTGAAGGGGAGTTAGTCCATGGATATAGTACATCTTAATCACTTTTACTTCCCTCTGCCCTCCTCTCCTTCTCCCCTCTCACTCCATGTCTTTGCTCCCTTTCCATTGCAAAAATTTATCCCTCTGTTTCCTATCACATATCCATAAGATGTTCAGCTTCTTAATAGGAGGACTGGTTGCTAGGTTTAACTGAGGATTATACCTTATGACATAATAACAATGATGATGATAATTGGAAACACAGTTTTTTAAAAGAACAAAAGGAATTAATGGAAATTAAAAGAAAAAAGTAAGGAAAGTAAAAGGGATCTGAAAAGATGTTCAATATCATTTTTTAGCTTTAAAGAGAATTTAAAAGAAAGTAAAAATGCTACAAAATTTCAGAACACGATGATAGAAAATTAACAATGACTGTTATATTGCATATTGTTATCTTCAGAGTAGTTGTTCAGATTACCAGACATAGGCACACAAAATTTATCAAACAATTAAACATTAACTGTTCCTTTCAGTAAACCAATAGAAATTAGTAGTGCAATTATCTTAGCTTTCATGTGTGTGTGTGTGTGTGTGTGTGTGTGTGTGTATAGATATAGATAGGTAGATAGATAGATGATAGAGAGATAGATAGATGATAGATGCCCTTCCTTTTTTCTTTGTTTTCTCCCTTTCCTCATTCCAGTTTTCTTTCCTCTTGAGTAATTTCTTTCCTTTTCACAATATTTATTGTACCTATCAGTTTTCTTTACTCTTTCAGGTTCTTACCCTAGGGAGACAGTATGGTGCTTACACATACGGGTCTGATCTATTTCACTTATGAGTATGATCTCTAGTCACATCCACTTACCTATAAAACCTCTAGTTTATCTTAAAGATCTTTCTTTATAGCTGTGTAATACTCCATTGTATAAAAATACCACATTTTTCTTATCCACTCCTTAGCTCATGGGCATTAGGGTTGTTTCCAAGATTTAGCTATGACAAATTGTGCTGCTATAAACATGGGTGCACATATATCACTGTGGTATGATGTTTTTAATTGTTCTGGGAAAATATCCAGAAAGGGAATGGCTGGGTGAAATGGGACCTCTAATCCTAATTTTTTGAGGACTCGCCAGACTGATTTCCAAAATGGCTGCACCACTCTACATTGCCACCAGCAGTGGAGAAGGGTTCCTGTGTCCCCACAGCCCCTCCAGCATTTGTTGTTGGTCGATTTCTTGATGGTAGCCATTCTTACTGGGGTGAAATGAAATCTCAGTGTTGTTTTAATTTGCATTCTCAAATGACCAGTGATGTTGGACATTTTTTCACATATTTGTCTGCCATTTCTAATTCTTCATGTGAGAAGTATACATTCATCTCAGATGCCCATTTTTGGATTAGGTCTTTGAATTTGGGGGGCCTGACTTTTTTCAGTTCTTTACATGTTCTGGATAGAAGTGCTTTGTCTGAGGAACAGTTACCTACAATGTTTTCCCACTCCATGGGTTGTCTTTTCACGGTGTTGGTGATTTCTTTTGAAGGACAAAAGCTTTTTAATAGGCTGAGATCCCAGTGGTTGGTTATTTGAAGTGTTTCCCATGCAGTTTGGGTTTTGTTCATGAAGACTGTGCCTACCCCTATGTCTCTGAGATTTCAACCTACTTTCTCTGCCAGTAGGTTTAGTGCTTCTGCTTTAATATTTAAATCTTTGATCTATTTTTACTTTAGTTTAGGGCATGGTGATAGACATGGGCCTGGTTTTAGTCTTCGGCATGTAGAGAGCCAGTTTTTCCAGCACCATTTATTTATTAAAGTGGCTATCTTTCTTCCAGTGAACATGTTTTGCCCCTTTGTCAATGATAAGGTGGCTGAGTGTGTTTGTAGTTGTGTCTGCATCTTCTCATGTGTTTCACTGGTCCTCAGGCCTATTTGTTTTGCCAGTACCATGCTGATTTTATCTCAGTAGCTTTGTAGTATAATTTCAAGACAGAGATTGTGATGCCTCCTGACTTGCCTTTGTTGCCCAGGATTGCTTTTGCTATTCTAGGATTCTTCGCTTCCAAATGAATTTTAGGGGTATTTTCCCTAGTTCTATGAGGTATGCTGATGGTATTTTGATCAGGATTGCATTAAAGCTGTATAACAATTTTAGAAGTATGGCCACTTTCACAAGGTTTGTTCTTCCTATCCATGAGCAAGGAATATCTTTCCCTTTTCTGATATCTTCTTCAATCTCCTTTTTCAGAGTACTGTAACTTGCAATATATAAATGTTTTACTTCCTTTGCTACATTGATTTGTATGTATTTCATTTTTTTGGATGCCATTGCGAAGGGTGTGGTTTCCCTAATTTCTCTCTCAGTAAGTATGTGTACAAGAATGCTATTGATTTTTGAGTACTGACTTTGTATGCAGCCATGCAACTGAATTTGATCATTAACTCTAGGAGTCTTTCGGTGGAGTTTTTGGGGTCTTCTATGTAGGGTTTCATGTCATCTGCAAATAATGACAATTTAACTTCTTCCTTTCCTGTACTTATTCTATTTCTCTCTCTTGTCTAATTGTTCTGGCTACTGTTTCCAGAACTATGTTGAAAAGGAGTGGTGGTATTGGACATCCTTGTCTTGTTCCCAATTTTAAAGTGAAAGCTTTCAGTTTTTGTCCACTTAGTGTGATGCTGGCCATTGGTTTGTCACAGATGGCTTTTATCAGATTGAGATAAAGACCATGTATTGCAATTTTCTGTAGGGTTTTCATCATGAGTGAATGCTAGACTTTATCAAAAGCTTTTTCTGCGTCTATTGAGATGATCATATGATTTTTGTTTCTGGTTCTGTTGGTATGGTGTATTACATTTATTGATCTGCATATGTTGAAGCATCCCTGCTTTCCTGGAATAAATCTCACCTGGCCATGGTGTATAATCTTCTGGAGGATCCGTTGAATCCCGTTTGCCAGTATCTTATTGAGGATTTTTGCATCTATGTTCATTAGGGAGATTGGCCTGTAGTTCTCTTTTTTGGTTGCTTCATTCTCAGGTTTTGGTATCAGGATAATACTTACCTCCAGGAAAGAGTCAGGGAGTATTTCCTCCCTTGCAATTTTATGAAATAGTTTGAAGAGTATTGGCATTAGATCTTCTCTAAATTTCTTGTAGAATTCAGCAGTGAATCCATCAGGACCTGGGCTTTCCTTTGTTGGTAAGTTTTTAATTACATTTTCAATTTAATTGACTGATATTGGGTTATTCAGGATTTTTATAGCTTCTTGATTCAGCCTTGCTAATTCACATGTATCTAGGAAGTGGACCATTTCTTCTGTGTTTTCCATCCTATGAGAGCAAAGATTTTCAAAGTAGATATTGCTGATCTTCTGAAATTCCACAGGTCTGTAGTGACTTCACCCCTATCCTTCCTCCATGCATGAATTTGAGTCTTTTCTTTCCTTTTTTCAAAAGGTTGGCTAAGGATTTATCAATTTAATTTTTTTTCACAGAATCAACTCTGATTCACTAATTCTTTGTATTGTTTTCTTGATGTCCATTGTGTTTTTTTGTGCTCTGATCTTTATAATTTTTTCCCTTCTTAAGGCTTTGTCTTTGTCTTCCTCTGCTTTTTCTAGAAGCTTGAGATATAATATTAGATAATTTATTTGTGCTCCTTCTGCTCTCTTGATGTGAGAATTCACCCGTATAAGTTTCCCTGTAGGACTGCTTTCATTAAATCCTATAGATTCTGGTATGTTGTGTCTGCATTCTTATTTAGTTGTCGATATTGTTTAATATCTTCCTTTATTTCATCTGTGACAAACTGGTTGTTTAGGAGGGTGTTATTTAATTTTCATATGTTTATGTAGTTGTTGTTTCTGTTTCCATTAATTTCTAATTTCATTGCACAATGGTCAGATATTATGCATAGGATAATTTCAATTCCTTTGCATTTACTGAAGCATGTTCTGTGGGTTAGTATATCATCTATTTTAGAGAATGTTCCATGTGTAGCTGAGAAGAATGTATATTCTGATGATGTTGGGTGTAACAGTCTAAAAACATCTACTAAGTTCATTTGTTACAGGTTTGGTTCAGTTCTGTTATTTCCTTGATGATTTTTTTGTCTAGTTCGTCTATCTCTTTCTGACAATGGGGTATTGAGGTGTCCCATTACAATTGTGTTGTTGCTTATTTGATTTATTAGATCTATTAATAATTGTCTTCTTTAGTTTGGTGCTCCTATATTTGGTGCATATATGTTTATGATTGTTATCTCTTCCTCTTGAAGTTCTCCCCTAACAAGTATGCAGTGACCTTCTATATCCCTTTTGATCCTTGTTGGTTTGAAGTTGACATTGTATGCAAAAAGAATAGCTACTCTTGCTTTTTTCTGGGTTCCTGTTGTATGTAAGAATTGCTTTCCATCCTTTGATTTTCAGTCTCTGAATTTCTTTTTGCATTAAATGTGTTTCTTGTATACAAATATTGTTGCTTCTTGTTTCTTGATCCACTCTGCCAGTCTGTTTCTTTTGATTGGTGAGTTGAGGCTGTTTACATTGATGGTTATGACTGATATGTATTGGCTTATCTTGGTCATGGTCTTTCCCTGTTGTTGGTTCCCTGTTTTTTCCCCTCTATGTAATTGCTTGCCCAGCCTGGTACTTTCTTTCTGTTGTTTTTCTTGGAATTGTGGTTGTTTTTATCTCTGTCTAGAATGTCTTTTAGTAGCCTTTGTAGCATTGGTTTAGTGGTCATGTAATGACAGATGGGCTGATTTCCACAAAAGACTGAAGAACTCTATTTAGGGCAAATAGAGTTTATTGAATTTAGACTGGTCACCGTGCATCCCTAGCAGGTTGGGAAATGTTGGAAATGTTGGCCCCATCCTGGTCTTTGTTTCAGCTTTAAATACATTTTTGGTTTCCATGGTAACAGAATGGAATGTTGCAGATTACCTGTACTTTGTTCTGTTGGCTCCCCATTATTACAACCATATATTTTCTTTATGGTTACAGTGTTTAGCTAGGACCAGGGAAGGAATGAAACAACCCAGGCAGGGTCATAGGTGGTTATCTGGGCCCAGTGTTCTTTGTCTTTGGAGAAGCATTCCAGGGCAAAGTTAACTGCCAAGTTAACTTTTTACAACACCTCTGGGATGTTTCTCAAGACACGTTTTGAGGCTTGTATTATTCTATCTTACAAATGATATGCTAAGAGTCACCATCCCCTACAGTAATAAATCTCTTCATTTGTTTTTGTCATGGAAGTATCTTATTTCTCCATTAATTTTGAAAGATAGTTTTGCAGGGTACCTCAATCTGGGTTGGAAGTTGTTTTCTTTCAGGACCTGATATACTTCACTCCAAGCTCTTCTCGACTTGAGCGTTTGTGTTGAAAAGTCTGCCATGAATCTGATGGGCTTTGCTTTATAGGTGATCTGTTTCTTTTCTCTAACAGCTTTTAAAATTCTGTTCTTGCGCTGAATTTCTGGAATCTTGATTTTTATATGTCTCAGTGTAGTTTTATTTTGGTCATGAATGTTTGGAGATCTAAATACTTCATTTATTTATATGTCAAATTCTTTATCCACACTTGGGAATTTTCTGCCATTTTTTCTGTGAAGAGTTTTGGTTTTTTTTTTTTTTTTTTTTGGTCATTTGTGGTGTCTCAAGCTTTCTCATTAACCCTAATCAATCTTATATTATTCTCCTTTGCTTCATCTTTTAGTTGTTGGATTGATTTTTCATGGTCTCTTGCTAATTGTGAGATATCTTCCTTTTCATTATGACTATCAGTAATTCTGTCTTCAAGATGGCAGCCCCAGCTGTCCCAGAAAGAATGGAGGAAGCATTGGGCACAGACTCACTCTGCTTGCAAACCTCACAGTCCCAGAGAAAATAGAGGAAGCACAGAGCATGGACTCACTATGCTTGCAGACTCTGCCATCCCAGCGGGAGTCAATTTCATTTCTTTAAGACTTAGTTTCTTCATGTGCAAAGTGGCATATTCAGTGTACTTATCTCAAGGAATCACTAAAGGAGACAATTTATAGAAAATAACCAGAACAAGTATGCATGCAATACAGCTTCCTATATAAATAGAAACTATCACTGTTAATAATTTTCTTTGTTACCTTTTTCTCATTGCTGAGGCAAAATACCTGATGCGCAGGAGAAAGGGATCATTTAGCTCACAGTTTGTGGAAGTTTCAGTCTATTATCAGCTGTCTCCAAGGCATGGTGGCATGGCAGAGGGCAACAGTTCATGAGGGTGGAATATACCAAAAGCAACAAAAGCAATAGCAGGGAATAATTCTCTTTCCCATCCCTTACAGTGTATGCAGGCCACCCACCCTAGGGTGGGTATACCATTCACAACACCAATCCCAGCAAGAGACAACGAGCTAATCACAAACTCTAGATTCAGCCACCTCTGAAAAACCCACTCCCCCATGCCTGCATGAGGCTTTGAGGGGACGTCTAGACACAAACCATAACATTTTGTCCCTGGACCCCCAAAGACTCATGTATGTTCCTTTATGGAAAAGGCATTTAGTCCTTCTCTAAGAGTTGCCAAAGTCCTAATAGTTCCAGCATTGCTGAAAAGTCCAAGTCCCAAGTCTCCTCTGAGATTTAAGGCAAACTCTTAGCTGTGAGCTTCTGTGCAAATTAAAAGAAAGTTAAGTACTGCAAACATTCAATGGCACAAGATAGACATTTCCATTCCAAAAGTTACATACAAGGGTATACAAAGAAATGTGACCAAAGCGAGTCCAAAATGTAGGAGGGCAAACATTAAGTTCTGTAGTTCATTGTGCAACACCTGTAGCAAATGTGAACTCCAAAGAACTTGGGTGGCTCTGCCCCTATGGCACTGCCTGTCGTTTTAGCTCCCATTGCTTCTTTCTTTGACTAGCTCTGCTTCCTCCTTTCAGATTTCCTCAGATGATCCACATTCATGGCTTTTTCAACCTTTTGGGGTCTCCACTGTGCCTCTGGCTTCAACCTCACAGCTTCAAACACTTTCTTTTCAGGGGCACACTGCCTGGCCTTCCAGACCTGCTGAAGTCAGGGTGGAAGCCTTCTTAACCCCCTAACTCTTTCATTCTGTAAGTGCCTAAGACCAGCACCACATGGATGATGCCAAGGTCTGCTGCCAGCTGGAGCAGTAACCAGGCTTCTTTTTTCTCTTGGCTGTAGTGGTCAAGTGCCTGGATTGCTGAGCACTCTGAATCTAATCCTGAGGAAGAAATTCTCTATGCTGCCACCATTCTGGAACATGGTGCTCTGTGGCTTGCTCCTCAAAGCAATGTCTTTCAATTTTGTAGTTTTGAGGCTGCAAAGGGGTGGAGTCCTGTTGCTTCTTGTGATGCCCTCAGGCCATCTTTGCAGTCCACAGCTTTACTGGCACTTCCTTTTTGACCAAACTCCTAATGTTTTAAATCATTTTCCGGGGCTCTTTGCTCTTGATTCTCAATATAAATATGGCTAAAAGCCCCCAACAATAGCCATGCCACTGCCTCAACATTAGATTGTTTTGAAATGTCTTCTGCCAGATTAATTAGTTCTCTTAATCCCAGTCTCTGGCAAAGTCTCTGGACATGAGCATAATACAGACAAACTTATTGCCATAACATACGTTATGGCTCTTAATCCCACTCTTAATCCCAGTCTCTGGCAAAGTCTCTGGACATGAGCATAATACAGACAAACTTCCTGCCAAGCCATAACATACATTGTTTGGAGTCCAACAGCCAATGGAGTCCTTTTTCCCAAGCAGAAATCTTGTGAGCCTGGTCTTTACCAGCGGGACTTTTTTGTTTGTTTGTTTTTTCTGGTACCAGGAATCAAACTTGTGACCTCACATTTGCCAGGCAGGCGCTGTGCCACTGAGCTAAATCCCCAGCCCAAAATGTTGAGTGTTTTTTTTTTTTGTTGTTGTTGTTTTTTTTTTTTTCAGTACCGGGGATCAAACTCACAACCTTATGCTTGCCAGGCAGGCACTTATGCCACTGAGCTTTATCCCCAGCCCTACCAGGAGGATTTCTATCAGCCTTCTGATCTTTTGAGCTCTGACGAGAATCTCTCATACAAAACTACCAAAAGTGTTTCAGCTTTATTTTTTTAGGTGACATCTTCAAACCATTACAAACATTTCCCACAAACCATTCCCAAAGGGTCTTGAATCACAGTCAGGTATAGTCACAGCAACAACCACACTCCTGGTACCAAATTCTATCTTAGTTACTTTTCTCTCATTGCTGAGACAAAATACCTGATGTGCAAAGTTAAGGGAGAAAGGGTTTATTTAGCTCACAGTTTGTGGAGATATCAGTCCATAATCAGTTGGTTCCACGGCATGGCAGAGAGGCAACAGTCCATGGAGGTAGAAGACAGCAAAAACAACAAGAGCAAAACAGAGGAGCAAGCCTTTTTCTGTCCCTTATATTGTATGAAGGCTACCTACTCTAGGGTTGGTATACCACTCACAACCCTAATCCCAGCTGTAGGCAATAAATCAATCCCAAACTCTAGATTCAGTCATCTCTGAGAAACCCACCCCCATGACCTCATGAGGCTTTAGGGAGACATCCAGAAACAAACCATAATACTAATGCTTTGAATTAAAATGTCAAAATTAGAAACATAATCTTTCAAAAAGAACTTTTAGAGTTTACTAAACACTTCTATGGCTAGGGCTGTAGCCCAGTGACAAAGTGGTTGCCTAGCATGCTCAAGGTCCTGTGCTCAGTACCTGGCATTGCAAAAGCAAAAACAAAACCAAACACAAAGAACTCTGTAAAATGCCTCAGATTTGTCTCCTAGCTCTCTCAAGTTCATAGGCAAAAGGAAAGGTAAATACTAGTGCTTTCTCATGTTCAAGGAAGTGTTGAGTTCCAATAATGCTTTCCCTTGTAAATTTGAGGCTGTGGTGAATTGTCAGTGATGGTCCTTCTCCCAGTGGAAATAAAACTTCAGGCCAAACTTCACCCCCTGGCCACTTAAAAAAATCACCAGTAAGGAAAAAACCAACAGAACACAAGTCTAAAAGCCTAATCTAAATTATAGACCTGGCAGTGTGCTAAACTTTCTTGTAAACTATCTTGCTTTCAACACAATTTCAGAAGGTAGAAACTTTTAACATCATTTTACAGATGAGAAAAATCACATTTAAAAAGAAAGGACTTGCTGAGCATGGTGATGCACACCTGTAATCTTAGCACTCAAGATGATTAGGACGAGTTCAAGGCCAACCTAGGATATATAGTGAGTTCAAGGCCAGCCTGAATTATGTAGCATGACTCTGTATCCAAAAAAAAAAAAAAAAAGGCTCCTTGGAAAATATACAGCTGTTAGATTGTGGAGGTAGAATTATAGCCGGTCTGAATCCGCATCCTATTGTTTTTGCCACTGCACAGACTGACCCTTTCCCTGTTCATTACAAGTCTAGTGAGGTTCACATCCTGAGCCTCTGCCACCCAGCTTCTGTGCCCATCTTTGTCTGTGTCCATTCAAACTCCTCAGAGGACCTAGTTCCCAAGATCCCTGACAAGGCAAAAAGTGGGATTGTCCAGTGGCAAGCTACAAATGACGGGGCAGAACCGAGTTGTTGAGGAAAAAGGGTGTCATTCCTGGGAAACATTATTATACTGTCATTATGTCTGCTCATTGCTCTATACATTTACAGATGTCTCACTGTCAGAGGACACACCTTCCTAATGAATCCCTTGGTAGATGAATTTTCTTATATATAGCTAATATGAGGACCAGATGGGAATGAGAAGTAATTATATCTATTTGTTTTGTTTTCAGGGTTCACAGGGAGAAATCAAGATGTTTATTTGAAGTAAAAAACTTATTTTTTTGTGAAATTTGTAACTGATAACATACTTTGTTCCACAGTGAATTGTCCTATGGAAACATTTCCTGTCATTCTCATGGTTGTCATCTGAGATCTCTACTCTTGTTATTAAACATTATCACTGTCTCGGCTTGTCTTCTTGAGACTTCTTTTTTCGTGCATGTGACTTGGCAACAGTAGAAATTAATGAAAGCCACGGGTAGAGACTGAAACTATCCTGAGTGATTGGATGTTATGATCCTCTTCATACACAGGTTCATGTGGCTGCTGGTGGTCAGGGCCGCCATACTGCCTGACACTGAGAGCTTTGCTTGCTTTATGTTTAAACATCCCAGGTTTCAAATGGGCTGTGCAAGTGACTGTTAGGGTTTGCACAGGTGTCCCCCAGAGACTTGGTCTGCAGAGTGATTGTAACGGTAGGTGCTGTGGATGTTTAGGAAGGAGGGCCTTGTGAGAGATCCTTAGGTCATTTGGGTGTACCCGGGATTGTGTGACCCTAATATTCCCCCACTCCCACCTGCCCACCTGGAGAGGTGAGCTCTGGCTCTAATACTTGGCCCTGCCATGATGTGCCACCTTTGCCAATGGCTCAAGCCAATAAGGTCACCCAGGCTTGGACTTTAATCTCCACAATGATGAACCAAAAAGAAACCTCTACTTCATAAATAGCCTGTGTTAGTTCATAAGGATGTGAAACTAACAAAATGCCCATGAAGAGGGATGGGCTTGGGAGTGGGTGAAGTGATTTACCTTTCTTCTTTTTTTGCTCCTCTTCCTCCTCTTTCTTCCTCCTTGTCCTCCTCCTCCTCCTCTTCTTTTTCTTCTTCTCCTCTTCCTCCTCCTCCTCTTCCTCCTCCTCCTCCTCCTCTTCCTTCTCCTTCTCCTTCTCCTTCTCCTTCTCCTTCTCCTTCTTCTTTTGAGAAAGGGTCTTGCTGTATATTTCTGGCTGGCCTTGACTTTGAACTCACTATGTAACCCAGGCCTGAAATTCAAGATGGTCCTCCCGTCTCAGCGTCCTGAGAGCTGGGATTACAGACAGGTATGTACCACCACATCTGGCTTGTTCCTTGGCTGCTTAGCATTCGTTTTGTTTCTTGTAGCCCTAACATTCACTTGGAAGCTACTCTTTCCCTACAGGTGGCTCCAGTGAACCTGCTCCTCAGCTCTAAAGGTAACTTGAGACCAGGTCTACCAATCAAAGCACATATTCCCCTGGCTGCAGTGACTGATTCATAGATGGGTAATGACAAGCCTGGGACTTCATCCTTTCTTGCTGAGTCTTCTAAATAGTTACTTCTCAGCCTTAGTGTCAGGCTGGCTTGCTTCTCAGAAATCCCTGAGCTTTAGAGCTCAAATGTAACATCCTGTTGACGTAAGCAGGTGTAAGCTGGGAAGGAACACTAGTACAAGGGCTAGACTATAAGTTATGGTGAGTTGGAGGCATGTGTTTCTTCATAATAAATGAGCATTGTGTAGGAGGGACTACTGTTAATAGCAGAGGAGTGTCAGGAAGATGAGCGTGGGGGATCGCCTCACGAGATGTTCTGGACCTGAAATCTGCTAGAGAATCCCCGGATTCAAGGTGTGATTCCAGCAACATTGCCCAAGCCTTCAAGATTGGTATCGTACAGGGCTCTAGTTATATTCTTCTTCCCCTGCCCAGCTAAATGTTTTCAGGCCAAGAGATTCAGCCATTGCTTTCTTGGACCCTCCTTCCTCTAAGGCATCTTAGTTTTTGTTTTTTTCTCTTGAATTTTCTCCACTCACTATGGCTAAACAACCCTTTGCTTCTGAGGTTTAAAAGAAGTTAACATTTCCTTTTTTCCACATAAGACTTTGAATTCTTCAGGGACAAGTACTCATAGAAATCTAGTCAGAAAATGAATTCTTGTGGCAGACATCTGGTAATTCTCATTTTTTTCCACCGTAGTTTGCCAACCAATTCTGATGAACCTGTGTGTATTGCTAAGCATCAGCCAAAGTATCATATTTCTGTTACAGTGGTAATTTGCCCACCACTGTATTTACTCCACAATTTTTTATGTGACATTTTGCCTGTAGCATCTGACTAATCTGATGTGGGAGAACCATCCTACACAGTTCTGCTAATCATACCATTTTCCAGGTTGGACAAATAATGAAAAAATAAACCCCAAAATACCCTGTGTGGGGCTGGGTATAGAACCTCCCGCAGTGCAAAAGTCTCAGAACAATTGGTTTTTTTTTTGTAGTGGGAGGGATAAAACCCAGGGGTGCTTTACCCCTAAGCTACACCCTAGTCCCCTTAAAAGAACTTATTTTGAGACAGGGTCATTGTAAGCTTTCCAGGCTGGCCCCAAAATTTGTGTTCTTTCTACCTCAGCCTCCTGCAATCCTCCACCACCCATGTGGCTATGACTAGGGATTATATTTGGGGATCTTACTTGTGTCCTTCAAGAAAGGTGTTTCCCAGGCTTTAAATCTGGCCCTTTTCTTCTTAATTCAGGCCTTTGAAAGTTACTCATTGACCTCTTTATCATCTAGTTGTTTGATGACAAATTAATTTAAGAAGCACTTGGGTAGTTGAATATAGCAAGTATTCCCAGGAACCAGCTATCTAGACTCTGTGGCAAATGGAAAGCAGAGGCAACACTGGGACACTCGTTCAATCTCAGACACAGCCTCCTGTGGCCTAAATCAGTCTGGGAAGCATTCTGTGGGGACCACAGTAGGAGAAATAAGCTGCTACTAGGTATCTTGACATCATCTTTACAGCCCGATTTTCAGATATTTGCTCTGTCTTTTGGCAGGAGAAAAGCCTCCGTAGTATTAGAAGGAGAAGTGCGTGGGAGAAGATACAAAGTTCTCTGTCTGCTGCAAAATTGTACCTGGAGCCGGGTTTAAAAGCTCCAAGTGCGATCTTCCTGTGGCTCTTTACTCCCTCTTGTGGCAGTGTAGTGCCACTGTTTTCTAAGTACCTACATTACCTAGTTGTTTAACATGACACTAGGTAGGACACAACAATCCAAGGAGGCACAAGGCAGAGAATCTACCCTGAAACTCATCTCAGAGAGTTAAGGCACTCAGCTTTAAAGAGTTGTAAGCAAACATAGAGACCCACTGTTTCCACCAGCAGATAGTTTTACAAACACCACTTCTCACAAATGTTGGGTTACTATGAGGCTTCGGGGTGGAGAGAAACTACTAGATTTTCCCTGCTTCCTTCTAGCTGCAGGTAGCTGTACACATTTTGCTATGCAAGTGTAGGATCTGAACTCATATGTGCATCCTGGCGAGAGAACATATGTGATGTTCCCGGAGTTATTTTACTCATTGGGTGTTGTTACTACATGCTCCTCTCCATAGCCCTGGAAGGAGTGGAACAAGTCGGATGGCTTCAGGGGTTCCTTGTTTGAAATCCTAAATGAGATGAACTCCCTTCTAAGAAATTATACAAAGATAAATTCTGTTTTTCGAGGAAAATGAGCTGGCAACAAATTTTTAAGTAGTATGCATTGCTTTTGGATCATTCTCAATAAGTTGGATCAAGCGCACCTATTGTATTATACAACAGTTTTCAGTACATTGGGAAATTATATGACCTCCAAATAAGCATACTGTTATGGCTTGTATCTCAGTGTCTCCCCAAAGCCTCATGTGCTCATAGGTGGGGCTTTTGGGAGGGGACTGAACCATGGATGTGTGATACTGGATCCTGGGTGTATGATAGTGGGACTGATAGGTTTATAGCTGAGCATGATGTTTAGGTGAAGCCTGGTGGGAAGAGGTGGGTCACTGTGGGTGTGGCCTGGAGAAAAATTATATATGTATTCTGCCTTGTATGCTCATTGCTGTCTGCTTCTCACATGCCATGCACTGCTTCTCCTCTGTGATGCCTCTCTGCCATGCCACCTTGCTTTGGAGCCAGCTGACTATGGACTGAAACCTCTAAAAACTGTGAGCTAAATAACCTGTCTTCCTTTAACTTGTGAATGTTGGGTATTTTGTCCCAGCAATGAGAAAGTAACTTAGACAAGGAGACTCTTTTCAGGCTCAGAGTCTCAAAGGGCATTCCTTAACTGCCCTGGGGCTTGGGCCTGCTCGTGTGGCTGTCAACATGTGTCTTCCCCAGTGAGGTAGGCAACTTCTAGGACTGTCCTCATGGTCCTTTCCTTGTTTATGACCATGTGTTTTTGTGCATGGGCGGGACTTGACTTTTTTTTCAATAAATAGAATATTACAAAAGTAATAGGATATCACATAAGATTAGGTTACATGGTTTCATTTTTACTAAATTTTATCTTAATTGAAAAAAGTTTAGTTATTATGTGTTTGTTTCTTTTTTGTAAGAATCTTTTTGGTTTATGTCTTTTTTTGGTACCGTGAATCATGGTTTATGTCTTGTACTGAATAGCTACTTTGAAGATAACAATATGCAGTGTAAAAATTATTGTTATTCTCTTTAAAAAAAGATATGGTTTCCCAAAACTTGGAAGCAACCTAGCACCCTTTTTACTGGCATGATAATTCAGACAAAGAATACTACTGCAGAAAAAAGAGTTATCCGGCCATGAAAAGACATAGTAGGAAATTAAATGCATATTATTAAGTGAAAGAAGCTGATTTGCCAATTTGGAAAAGGTATTTGCTCTATGATTCCAAATACATAACATGTTGGGAAAGATAAAATTAGGAACGCAGTGAAAAGATCCGCGATTTCAAGGGGTTAAGCTAGACAGAGGGATGAGTAGGTGTACCAAGAAAAAACTTCAAGGCCGTGAAATTGTTCTGTATGGTGTTGTGGTGACAGATGCACTGCATTACACATTTATTAAAACCCCGATAATGCAGAGCTCTGACTGTGAACCCAAATGTGAACTGTGGGCTGCAGGGGACGATGTGTCCATGTAGGTTCACCGTATTTTTCAATCACACCTCTTATCTCAAATCTTACATCTCACATAGGGATCTGTGTGCCAGACAGACAAGGTTACAGTGGAAACCGTCCTGCTGTTTCAGAATTGGTGTTGTGGTGGTGGTACTAGTGACTGAACCCAGAGGGCACTGAACCGCATCCCCAGGCCTTTTTAAAAATCTTATTTTGAAACAGGGTCTCTCTAAATTGTTCAGCTTGGCCTCTAACTTGCAATCTTCCTGTCTTAGCTTCCCCAGCTGTTGGAGTGTATGTGCCCCCACACCCCTTTCAGTCCTACTTTTATTACAAGCATTTGACTTTTAAAAGCTGGCTGCTGTGGCACAGGCAAATGATTTCAGCCTTTGGGAGGCTAAGGCAGGAGAATCATGACCCCAAGGGCAGCCTAGACTACATAAAAAACAGCTTCTAACCTTCATATAGTGGGTGCTATCATAGTACCTTGTGCTGTTAAACTAGAATAGATCTAGCTCCTCTGATACTTCCAAGGTGAAACTGACCCAACTTTAATTCTCTCATGACTTTCTTTTCCAGAGAGTGCAGGATCTAGATAACCAGCGTCAAAGTAGCCACACACCCATGCTATTAGAAACTATTAGCAGCAGTTATCTCAGCAAAAAACACTTCCAGATCTCAGTGCAATTAGACCTGTATTCCAGTTGCCAACCAAAGACTATCTTGGAAAAGGTGGAAAAAAGAAGAGCTCCTTGTTTAAGCTTGTTAATCTGTCAGCTAAATGGTGCCAGGGGCCATAGTCAGTGAACCTACACACAATTGGGAAATATCTTTTTTTTTTTTTTTTTTTGAGACAGTATATCACTATGTAGTTGAGGCTGGCTTTGAACTCCATAATAATCCGAGTCGACTTTGAACTTGTGGTGATCTTCCTGCCTCAGCCTCCCAAGTGCTATGATTACAGGCATGTGCCACCAGGCCTGTTAGGAAATACCTTTTGTAAGGAAGTTAGTTATACTTCAGTGTGCTCCTTCTGATACTTTGCATAAACCCAGGGCCTTCTCCAGCTCTGTTATAGTTCCTGTCACCACTGTGACTGGGCATCAAAGGCCCAGTAAGGGCACACTGATGTAAGTTCTGCTACCCCAAGGGATGCATAAAAGTTTCTTTCCTGCGAACATTTTCTTGCTGCAGCAGGTCTAATGCAGATCACAGAAAAAAATCCATTATATTCTCATTACAAACTGACCTTGAGAAATAGCTAAGTCTGAAGTATTCCTTTCCCAATCCTGGTTGTATGCCTGAAAGTTGCAAAGTACAGCTGCCCACTCAGTATCAAGTCCCCTAGGGAGTTTCTTGTGACCTCAAGAAAGAAATTTCCATTTCCACTCAAGATTTGATCCTTGGTTAGGGATATAGCTCAGCAGCATAGCGCCTGCCTGGCAAGTACAACGTCCTCAATTTGATTTCCAGTACCAAAAAACAAAAACAAAAATAAAACAAAACAAGCAAACAAAAAAAAGAGACTTGTTCCTGACTTATGCAGTATTGAAGCAGGTGATTAGGCTGTGGCCAGTGGGCGTGGGCTGTCAGTCATGGAGATTCAGGACATATGTGCAGAAAACAATTTCCAAGCCCTGCAGCCTGAGAAGATCAATCAGAAAGTGCTAGTTTAAAATCAAGCAGGTTTTTGATAAGATGGCCTAGATTTGATGTCAGCCTGAAAAATGGGGAGAGTGACTACAAAGATGTCTGTAACCTGTGGCTGCTGTGCTAGCTATCAGTCTTCACTGACAGAGTCTTCCCTTTGCAGCCCGTACTTCTGTTCCTACCTTTAATTCACCTGCACTCACTCTGCAGAACATTCTTTTCCTCCTCCAATACACGTAAAATCTCTCACCACCTTTTTAGAGTGTCCTGTCTAATTCTTTGTTTAGGACACCAATAACCTGGAAGGCATGCCTGGAAGGAGTCTAGAGAACCCCAGAATCTGGGAACATGGTCTTGGTGAACCAGCCAGGAGGGAAGTGGTTTTGTTTGTGGGAGGGAAAACTGGGTGGAATCTGGGGTTCCCTTGGCAGAGGCCGGGTGCCTGTCTCCCTGCTCCGTTGCTCTGCGCTACACCATCTGTACTGCTCTGCACTGTGCCCCTTTGCAGTATGCTGCTCTCCCCTGGACTTCTCTGCCACCCACTGCCCCTCACTGGGCCAAGCTCATGCTGGGGCAGGCTCACGCTAGGGGTACCTTGTGCTGAGGCCACGGTGTGTAGGACTGCACCCAGTGGTGAGGCTCCATGTGTGTGATGCAGAGTTTTGTATGACTTTTTGCCCCCACACTGTATTTCTCCCATACTTTTTTCAGCTCTCTCACTGTTTTGGGAGAAATAGTTGATACCTTGATCTCCTGCTTGAGTGGCCACCTGCCCTGGCCCACTCCTTTTTGTGCTCAAAGTTTCTTCTCAGCTTTTCCCTGAGAGACCTTTTATCTCTAGGTAGCCTAGCAGATCACTTCCTCAGGACCCCTGTATCCCAGTCCACTTGATTTTGTTCACCATTTTCTTTTTCAACTGACCGCATGGACACCAGACAATATCACCCTTATACGTAAGAGCTAAAGCCTCCTCCACTTTCAGGAAATATCTGGGCCTCTTCTCTTCTACATCAGGTTGGATCCCCTCCCTCTTTCTCTTAACAGAAATTCAGGTAATTTAGAAACATGTGCTTGGGAGCCTAAGTGGAACAAAGGGAACTGCCAGTAAAGGTCAACTCAGCTGGCTGTTAGTGTGCCAAAGTGGAGCTGGAGTCAATAAATAACAAACTCTAGCCTTGTGTGCATGTAGAACTGTCTAAGAGTTTTTTTCCTTAAATGCTGAAAAAGAGGTATCTATCTTGGCTACTTTACACAAGTAATTACCAAACTTACTGGGATAAATGTGAGGAAATTGTTTTTCAAGTGGCTGGTGGCACTGGGGGCTCCGTGCTGGTCTTTAAGGAGTTACAGCGGGTGGCAGGCTCTGGAGAGGTCTAAGGAGAAGAGAAAGGGCACAGTGCTCTTCACGTCAGTGAGAGGTCTGGAGTGCATCTGTGTCTCATGGGAGACGCCCGGGGCCTCAGTGGGTCTGCACCCTTGTGCAGGGGATGCCCTTTCTCTCTGTGGCTAGGCCCCCACGACACACGCTGGGAACACCCTGCGGACCCCAGCAACCTCACCATCAAGATGCAGCCTGCTGCTTTGATGCAGAGGGCTGAGGGTCCTGGGGAAATCTGCGATGCCCTTATCCGTGGACACCTTCTTCTCCTATGAGGAACCCCAGATAAACTTTGACATTTGGATGACCAAATTCAATTTCTGGTCAACACAGGGAATGCCTATTTTGTTTTAACTTCCTTCTCTGGAAAATCCTCCTTTAGATCTATGGTGATATTTTTGTCACAGGGACAACTAGTCAGAGCTTCTTTACCCTGCGCTGAAATGTCAATTTAAAGATCAAATATTCCACCATGAGGTTTGAATTGCCTCAGGGTCTCCCTACTCCCTTACGAGGAAGAGGTTTAGGGGCAATTCTGCAATTCCAGCAAAGGCCAAGGCAGATTTTACCTGTTGGAACTATGCCAGGCCTCCTTGACCTAATTAGCCAACAGCTAGGTCATGCTGTGTGGCATAGGGCAATACTGGAAGGGCAAATTCCGCAATACCAGTAGTTATAAAACTAAAAGACTCTGGCCAGTTTCCCAATCAAAGCAATCATTATCTAATCAAAGAAGTGACCTTTCAAAGCCTCTGGTCTCCCATAGACAGGTTTCTCTTCAGCCTTGCCAGTCCTCTTGCACCACTCCAGTTCTCCCCCTAGTATTGCCCTCAGGAGAACATAGGACAGGAAGGACCTCTGCCTCATCAGCAGTAATCCCAACCCACCTTCTGGTGGCAGACGCATGTACAGTCCTCTCCCAAATTCCAGGAAATACAATTTAGTTCTCAGCACCTCAAAGATGCTTTCTTTTCCCTCCGTTCAGATTCCCAGTTCCTGTTTTCCTTTGAATGGAAAAATCAACTTCAGTGGAAAAACAACAATGTGCTTGGACAGTTCTCCCACAGGGCTTCAGACATAGCCCTCACCTTTTTTGTTCAGGCACTGGGAAAGGACTTAACGAAGCTAGAGAGTAAGCAGGGAACCTCCAGTATGTAGATGTTATTTTAATCTGCAGCCCAACCTGGAAGCTATCCAGCCATAATACTCTCCAAACTCAATTTTCTAGCTAAAAAGAGATATAAAGTCTCAAAGGAAAAGACTTAGATATCCCTTCAGAAAGTCTAATACTCCAGTACTTGGAATACATTCTTACACCCGGGTAATGAGAGCTGTCTTGGCCCTGGATTTCTGTACTCTCAAGCCCTTTGCCACCAAACAGTAGCTTTGTTCCTTCCTGAGAATGGTGGGCTTCTGCCAGATGTAAATATCTAATTTTAGACTGATAGCAAAGCCTTTGTAAGTGGCTGCCAAAAGGCCTGAGCATGTGCTCTTAGATGTGCCCTAACCTGATGGAGTCAGAACTCTCCCATGTCTTTTGAGAAATAAAACACACCCTCGCCAAGGCTCCAGAACTAGGAATACCTGAATTAAGAAAACTCTCCTTCCTCTACATATTAGAAAGCAGAGGAATTGCTGTCGGTGTCTTGATCCAAAGGCTGGGACAAGAAACCTGCACAGTGGCATAACTTTTTAAAAAGTTAGACAGAGTGGCTACAGGATGGCCACCCTGCCTGAAGGCAATAGCAGCTGTAGCTAGGCTAACACAAGAAGCTATGAAATTAACTTCTGGGGCAAAAATCAGAAGTTCTGACTCTCCATCAGGTTAGGGCTCTTCTTGAAATAAAAGGCTACCTGTGGCTGATAGGGGAATAATTTACCGAGTACCAGGCCATGCTTCTAGTACACCTGAGATTACCAAAGGACTTGCACTGCTCTTAATCATGCCTCCCTTACGCCTACAGGTCAGCCACTGTTGTAAACAAGTGCTTTCTCAGGCCTATGTAAGCAGGCAGCGTGTCAGTGACCTGCCTCTCCCAGGCCTGAGGAACTGTGGTTCACTGATGGAAGTAGCTTTGTTTATAAAGGATGTTGAAAGGCAAGTTATACAGTTGTCAGTTCACAACAGGTCTTTGAAGACGAGCGCCTCCCCCCAGGGACTTCTGCTCAAAAAGCAGAACTCATACTCTTACTTGGTCATTAGAAAAAGGTAAAAAGCTAAATATTTACATAATATGGAAAGAAAGGGGCTGCTAGCTAGTGAACAATCATCTATAAAACACAAACAAGAGGGGCTGGGGATTTAGCTCAGCGGCAAAAGCGCCTGCCTGGCAAGCGCAAGGTTGTGAGTTCGGTTCCCAGTACCGGAGAAAAACCAAAAAAAAAAAAAACAAAACAAAACAACACAAACAAGAAATTCTATAATTCCTGGAGGTAGTCTACCTTCCGAGGCAGAGAGCTGTCACTCATTACAAGAAACACCAAAGAGACTTATCTAAAGTCTCTATGGGAAATCAAAAGGCTGATAGACAAAATAGCAGCTTTACAGCCCCTCAAGGCCTTGTCCTTCTTATCAGTTCATGAAGAACCATTAAAACCAGTCTACCCCCAAAAAAGATAGATGGGCTTTAGGACAGGGGGAATTAAACGGAGCTTTAGTGGTATTTAGAAAACAAACTGGTCCTTCCTCAAGGGACACTATGGAAAGCTATAAAAACCCTTCATAATTCTTTCCATGCTGGAAGAGATGCTACATGAAAAATAGTCTCTTGAATTTTTTTTTTTTTTCGTACCAGAGATCGAACTCACGACCTTGCTCTTGCCAGGCAGGCACTTATGCCTTTGAGCTATATCCCCAGCCTACTTTCTTGAATTTTCATAGGACTAACAGCAACCACCCAACTCCACAAAGTTTAACCACCCTGTGCCTTCAATAACCCTGGCAAACCCAGGCTACCTCTTCTGTTAGGACCTATCCGGAGGAGAGGGACATATCTTGTGGAAGACTAGCAGTTAGACTTTATCCCAATGCTACCATGTGGGGGATTTAAACAAATAGTGGTCCTAATTGACACTTTTACAGGCTGGATTGAGGCCTTCCCTACCTGTTCAGAAAAAACTATGGAGGTGGCCAGGTGTTTTTTGAAGATCTCATCTCCCAGTTTGGACTACCCCATTTCTTTCAGTGACAGTAGGCATTCTTTAATCTCTCAAATAATTTAGGAGTTGGCCAAGGCTTTAGGCCTAAAGTACCATCTCCATTGTACATGGAGACCTCAGTCCTTCAGAAAAACTGAAAGAGCCAACCATACCCTAAAGTGAACTCTGGAAAAACTTGGCCAAGAGACATCTGAGTCTTGGCTCCAATTATTGCCTGTAGTTCTTGTGAGGATTCAAAGCATCCCTCCAAGTGGTTTAAATATGAGTCCATGTGAAATGTTATATGTGAGATCTTTTATTTCTTCTGATATGGTAGTGGACTGGGAAGACCACAAGACTCTTACAATGTCTTTCTGATCTTGGCCAAGTACAACAGCCTGTGTGAACAAAGTCCTGCCAGCTCCTGGCCCAGGGAGAATGCCTAGTGTCTGCCCTGGGGGTCAAAATTAAAATCTGGAAAAAAAGGGACTCCTACAGACTAATCAAAAGCAAAATGGCAGGATCCTATTTTAGTGATCCTTGCCACACCCACTGCAGTGACAATGGCAGAGATAGATAGCTGGATTTACCTTTCTGGGATAAATCCAGCCCCCTCCAAAACTGCCTGAAGAAAAAGATTGCCCAAAAGAAAAAAGGTACTCTGTGAACCTCTGGAAGATCTGAGACTCCTCTTCAAATAGCAACACTCTAGTACTGCTCCAGGCTCAGATAGAGTCACTAGTACACCACAGTTTAAATGGGCACCTGTATTGGAACTCCTGTTTTTAATTTGATCCACATATGGGTAATCTTGCTAGGACTAAAGCTCTCAGGCTCTTGGTAGTTTATCTAATGTCCTTCTTGGCCGTGCTTTCTCCTCCACAGGAATTGTGGAAATGAAATTTAGAAAATTTCTTACAAATAATAACATGGACAAATAATGTGTTTAATTGCCGAACCTGTCATAGTCCACCTTTTAAGATAGACCAGTAAATATTATGACCTTCTCCTACTTATATTTAGTCTTTGCATTCTCACCCTAATGGTGAAGCTTATCCATTCAAGGTGTCAGATGCTGATGCAGACTACAGCCCATGACTCTCTTGACAAATGCACCAAGCTTTCTCCCATTGAACAAACAGCTCAACAGTTCTTCACACGTAGGAACTAACTCATTTCTCATTGTCTTCTGATAGGTCTTTTTAAGCCTAGCCAGTGAGCCCAATATCCCAAAATAGTTGGGATAATAGTTGGCACATAATCTCCTGTGAGTAGGGACTTCAGCCCCTTTCAGGCAGAAATAGGTATATGAAGACAGAGATCTCCATACCTTCTGCATCACATAATTATGGAGATTTATGTCTTTCAGAGGGAAATGAGATAAGAGGTTAGGGCATGGCCAACTGGCTGGACAAGGAGGTGTGACCTGTCAGAGATCCAGAACACATTTGGAGAAACCAGTTTCTAAGCCCTGCAGCCTGGGACCAATCAGAAAGTGCTATTTTCAGTTCTTCTGACATGAAATTAAGTAGGTTTTTGATAGAATGGGCTAGATATGAGATCACCCTGGAGAAATGAGGGGGTGTAAAAATGTCTACCATTATCCTCATGGCCATTGATCTTGCTCTCTGAGAGGGCCTCTCTCACTTTGCAGGACACACTTCTTTTCCTACCTTTAATTGGTCTACATTCACTCTGCAGAGCATACTTCTGTTTCTACTCTTAGTAAACGTAAAACTTTACTATCTTTTTTTAATTCCTTGTCCAACTCTTTGTTCAGGACACTAAGAATCTGGAAAGAATCCCTGGAAAGAGTTTACAGAATCCCAGAACCTAGTAACAGTATGAGTTACTTGAAAGCCTTCGTTGATCCCTAAATGAATCCATTCTATTTATCTCAATTACTGTAGTCTAAATGGCCTAAATGAGCTGCAAAGCAGTAATTAAATGCCAGCTCAATGATAACTTAAACTAGCTGTGGTAAACATAAAAGTGTCCACCTGTCTTTGCCTTATTTTTGTCTCAGATGGTAGTTCTTATCTCTTGCTACAGGGGGCGCTACTATTTTCAAGATTCTGTGTGGGCCTGTCTTTATTTTATACTCCAAGCTCTGCAAATGCAGAGATAGGAAAGCTATGAATACAGAACTCACAAGAAAACAACACAGATTGCTGAAGAAAGTATGCCCAATGACAGATAGGTCTAGATTGGGGAACCACTCAGACTGCCTCAAAGCTCAGGCGCATCTAAGGTCACCTGAGGATGAGACCCTGCTTGTCTAGCAGAGGCACACAGGGGGACACAGTTATTTAACCATGACTTAGCACAGGTAAACATGCATGTGCTGGTTACAGCACTACGTAAGAATGTAAACATGAGACAACAATCTGTATAAGATTTACACAATAAAGATGCAGGTGACTCTTGTACTCTTATACTCTGGCTGTTACACTCTGGCACTCTTGTGTTCTGCTCTGCTCCATGCTGCCTGCTGATGTCTTGCACATGTGTGTTCTTTAACCTGGGGATCTCACCTGTGAAAATCTCCCTTGGGCCCCAAGCAGGCCGACAGCTAGGCAGTCCAGGGATCACATCTAGACCAAGGTGCCACGCTGGAAAGCACAGGAGATGGCTGAGCTGCTCACCAGGCCAGCCTGTAAGAAACAGTCTTGATCAGCTTGTTGAGCCCCAAGATGGAAGCGGAAGAAAACCCTCTGTACATGTGTAGGAAGTGAAGGAGAAATACTGCGTCCTTTATCCATTAGCAAGTGTGGCTCAGCAAGTGTATCTGGTTCTCTTCAGTCAAATTGGCCATTCCAGTTTTTAGGGGGAGTGATATTAAATGCATCTATATGAAACAGGGAAAAGATGTGTCCTCTCTTCACCATGGCCAAGGCTAACACACAGTTTAAAATTCCCCCTTCTCAGAGAGTAGTGATTGATGCTAGGTCAACCTGTGAAGGTAACGTTCTTCCAATTATGTTCTCTGTGGCATCTGATGTTATGGACTGCTCCATTTTCGACTCTGCTTGGCTGGATACTGCCTTTTTCTGATCATTTTCATAGCTCTCACTCATCTTTCTTCATCCCTTACTGTTGCCTTTTCCCTACCTGGGTCTTAAATGTGGGAATTTGTCTCTCTCCTCTCCTTTCCTCTCCTCTCCTGTTCTCTTTTTCTTCTTATGTTTATTTTGTTTTCTGGATAAATAATTTCATTTGCTCAAAAACTTAAATTCTATTTTCATGTTGGTGTCTTCTACAATTTAAACTCTTCTTTTTCAATTTACAAACAATTTTCCAACTGCTTCCAGGATCATCCATAAAATAGTCTCATTTGCATCTTCAAATTCAGATATGAAGCCAAATTAATCAATTCCACCCCACTCCCCCTATTTTTCTACCCATTCCCTTAACAAACTCACTCCTCCTCTGAGGCTTCTTTTTCCAATGAATGGCTCACCTACCTAAATTAGAAGCTCAGATCAAATGCTTCCTATTTCTTGACATCTTCCATGATATTTTGGTTGGGATTATGAACTCTTTTCTTTACATAATATGTCATTATTTTTTAATGTGGATTTGTCAAGAATTGTGAAGGGAAGTCCCTGACTTATGAGCAAGTTCTGTTCTGGGAGAACATTCTTAAGTCGGATTCATTTGTAAGTCCGGCTAAGGGAGTCTTACACACCTTTGACACAAATACAATGTATCTTGCTTTGCACTTCCTAGCAGTCCTCGCCACATCACTTCTGCTTGTTCTCTTGCTTCTAGACATCCTGGGCTCTGATTGAGCACTGCACTAGAACACTATCTCACTGTACAGTAAGCACACAGCAGCACAACTGTGGCAGTGTCCGGCAATTCATGAGCTGCTTCAGTGATTTGTTCCCATCTACCAATATTTGTAATGTGAGGTCTGCTTGTATCTATGACAGTTTGCAATTCAAATGGTCATAAGTCAGGTACTTACTGTATTTTTATGGGATAGTAAACAAGCCTTATCTTTCTTCCATAGGGAACTGTTATCTATATTTTCCTATTCATTATATTGTTAATAAATGAACTTTCTTGGAAGATAATCTGGAACAAAAGGGCAGTTAGTGTTTCTTGTCAAAAGATAAGCAGAAATGTGAGAGAGGATAGATGCTTGTATCTGAGTAGAAATCGTCCTGCCTTGTTTTATATTGACTATTGGTATTTTTCACGTATCAAATGTAACCTCTTTTATATTAGAGATGTTGGTTAATTTCTGGTAAAGACAATTAATGAAGGTCTTTGTGCCCAGCTGAAACCATCATTGGCTGTGGCTGGGCGTCCTTCTGAGACTCTGGAAGTGCAGGAATGGAGGAAGTGTTAGACATAGAGTGTTTACAATCAGCACCAAAAATGTGGCTTCAACCATAGTCAGTTTGACAAGGATAGTACTTTGTAAATAACTGTCACTCCGGGTTCTCATTTGTAAGCAAGAAATATTGACTCTGGTTGAAATAAGTATGAAAGCATATTTAAGCAGACAAAGGGTGGATGACAGAATCTCAAGGGGGGTAGAGGGTGAGGCCTGGAACAGCCGAAATCAGGCCACACAGCAAGGCTCATGAAGGACACCTCGATTAGACATCCTTGCAGTAGGATGCTAAATGCTGCCTCTCAAAACTCCGAGATGACCTCTTGAATCTTGCCCACTCTCCCTAGGGCCAGTGCTGTTGCTGCTGCCACCACTTGATCACCATAATAGACTCTGCATAGTTTGTCACTCCCTCTGTCAATTGTCATTTCTCAATGCAGTGCCTTAGGAGGAAGTATCTAATTGACAAATTTAGATTGCAACCTATGCCTGACCATGAGGGAGGCTGGGATTATGAGTATCTGGTATTTTCAGACTCTGGGGGTAGGAAACAGTAGGGAATTTTCCAACAATAGGAAATTGGCTGAAACTGAGCAGCAACACAGAAAAAGAATGTGGTTTCATTGTAAAATCCCCTCATGCGCTCTCAGCTTTCTCTCATTCATCAGTGACCTCCTGCCAGGAAGGCATGTGTAGGAGTGGAGCAAAGAGAGCACACTTAGGAGGAGATCTAGCCAGCAGGGAAGAGAAACAGAACTGTTACTGGGAAAGGGGTGGAGAAAGGTTAGGACAGGGAATAACAGGGGATGTGATCTACTTGTGTTCTTCAGGTGTTACCAAGTAGCCTGGGTCTTGCTTCAGTGATCATGGATTTAAAATGAAGGCATTTGGTGCAAATTTAAGGGGCTTTAGTTGGAAGGTAAGAGAAAATGGACACACAGCTCTGACAAAGATCAAGCCAGTTCCCTAACAAAGAAAAGTAAGAGAAGATAGGAAAAAGTCTTCAGGTTGAAGAACGGAAAGGGGAAAAGGTCTGAAGAAGTGGATCAGACTGTCCTATTAAAGGGAAGTGTGCTGTAGTAGGCTGGGATCTGGCTGATCACTACCTCAGTCCTGGCCTTTTTTTTTTTTTTTTTTTTTTTTTTTTTTTTTTTTAGCTCCGTAGGAATTCTCATGGCTGGAGAAGCAGTTTTGTTCCTATGGGTGAAAGGTGGAATGGGCCATCACTTTTAGGTATCTTGCCCCATTAGGTAGAGATTCTAATATACTATAGCTTCCTCTTAACCATCTTAATTGAGTTGGTTTTCTACTCCAGAATTAGGTAAAACTTTAGTTTGTAAAATAAACTATTCTAATGGTCCAAGCAAAGGAGGTTGATTTGAAAGACACATCCATCTTCCAAAGATTTACTATGTTTCTTTCTAAATGTTTTGCAAAATATCCTCCCCAGCAGTTCCTCTCATTCATACTTAATCACTTATTTGGGGATTATTTTTATTCTACAATTGGGTAACACTCTGGTCCATAAAATAAGGTACTCTGATAGTACAAGCAAAGGAGGTTGGTTTTTCTGCTTTTCTTGAAGAAAACAGAAGCAAAAGGAAAAGTGGGTTGTTCATTTCAAAATTACTTTCCTGAAAGCAAGAACAGGAAGACAGGACAATAGGAAAATTACTGATTAATTAACATCAGGTTATTTCAGGTTAATTCTTTTACGTAAGGATTAAAACCCAAGGAATGTCATCATGGTAACAGTTGAAACTGGCTCTTTGGGAAATTCTTAAGGGTTTTCTTTCCTGTCTTACCCTTTCTTTCCTTGTTTCCTCTAATGCTTCTTTTCTCTATCCTTCCTTCTTCCTTCCTTCCCTTCCTTCTGCCTTCCCTGTTTGCTCTCTCTCTTTCTCTTCCTTCCTTCTTTCTTTTTCTTTCATGATCCTGGGCACCGACCTAGGATCTCACAAGGCTAGGTCAGTGCTTTACCACTGAGCCACAACCCCCACTCTTAATCTGTGAGTTCAGTGCCCTCTGAGATTGTCTCCAGTTTGATTCCAGCCAGTGCCACAATGCAAGGGTCAAAGGCAGATGGGCACAGATGGGTAAGAGAGCAAAGTTCTTGTTGAAAGTACAGCTGTCAGTGAAAGAAGGTGCACTTGGTGATTTAGGCTTTGTTACAGAGAGACCACTATTGGGTTGCTGGAGCATAGAAACGATACTTCTAGAGCTTAGAACACTGCGATCTGGTCTGCTGTGTTTTTTTCAGAAATGGTGCTCCTCCCTCACATCCACGTCCAGTTAATTACAAAAAAACTATTAACTTCACTTCCAAACATTGTAGAAATCTCTCCTACTTCTGCCCTTCATAATTTCCTCCAAGTTTTTTTAATGTTCTTGCCTAATCTAATCCACGTTTGTCACAAAGTTTTTTTAAAAATTTATTAGTACATGTCTGTAGTACATAATGTTCACATTCCTTGTGGAGAGGTGGTCCACGTACACAGTACACCTTAGTTCCTTTTTCCATCCCCTTTCCGTTCCTTCCATTCCCCAGCTCTTGATCCCCTTCCTTTTTTCTCCATGTTTCAGTGAAGTGCATAGTGTTTATATTCCTGTGTCACAGTCTTAACAGGGTGCGCTGTCAGGGAAAATTTACCACCTGACTCGGAGTAGCTGCATAGACCTTACCGATCATCAGTAAACTTGTGTCTAAAGTCTAGTCGATGCTCAGTAAACGTTGAATGAATGAATGACACTCTATGTTCTCAAAAGCTCTTTGAGAAACACCTGTTAACCCCCTTTCTTGTTGTTTTTGTTCCCTATGATTCTATTTCAGGAAGTCAGTAATAGGAGTCTAGTCCAGGACTCTGCATTTTGATAGTTCCTAGATGATTTTCACGCAGGAGCTGTAAGGATTACATTCTGGAGTCTTTAGGAAGTGATCCTAAAGTGATCTCTGCAGTGGCAGAGAACTTTTCCTTTTAGAGGCTCTATCTGAAAACCCTTCAAGGACTGGGGTGTGTTACTTCGGTAGACCTGCACCCACACCCACACCCAGAAAGCCTCTGTTGAGTGAATGACAAAGCTGCAGGACTAGGTGCCAAGTCAAACCATCTGCTGCACAGCTCCTACAGAATTCTGCAACAGCAGGAAGACCCTCCCAGGCCAGGCTCTGCTGGCTTCCCGCAGCGAATGAACGGACCCTGGACTACACTTCCCAGGGTTCCAAGCGCTCCGCGCAGGCGCACTTGGGAACATGGCACCGTTTTCTTCCCGGCAGCCCGCGGGGCTTCCGCCTACCCCGCAGGTCCGTAGCACCGGTGGGTCAGAACCACGGCTGTGAGTGGTAGGACGAGCAGCCATGGGCTCGCCCCTGAGGTTCGACGGGCGTGTGGTGCTGGTGACCGGCGCGGGGGGAGGTGAGCCCCGGGGCGTGCGGGCGCGTGCGGCTCACCGCGGGGCGCCTCCGGGTCGGTCGTGGGTGGCGGCGGTGCGGG
>NW_004955408.1:39041483-39090358 GCF_000276665.1 Chinchilla lanigera
GAGGAGGACCCGGAGGGCGCGGCCGGCCGGCCTCCCCGTGGGGTGTGCGCGCGCGGCGGACGAGCGGGAGTCCGTGGGCAGAGGGCGGCGGGCTGCGGGGTGAAGAACTGCGTCGCAGAGGCGTGTCGGAAGGGGGCCCGCCGGCGAGGGAGGTGCCAGGTCGTCCCGCGGGTCAAGGGAACCCACTGGGGACTTGTTACGTGAAATAGGCCCATTTCGAGGGCAGAGCATTGCACCGCTCGCCCCACACAGATGCTCGCGGTGAGAGCTGGGAGCTGCTTCCGCCGGAGAGTGACCCTCCAGCCTCGGAGCGCGGGGCGCGCTGGACCTGGGAGGCCCTCAGTGCACGAATTCGAGTTACATCTTAAAAGTCACCCGCAGTGCAGTTCTGCGGGCTGACTCGTGTACTTTCACAACTCTGCTGATAAAATGAATTCTTAGGCTGCCATGTACTCATAGCTATAGTCGTCCTAATGATGTTTTTGAGCAAATGTTTTGTGTACATTTTGCTTTTGAGGAAATGATGTGATGTACTCAGTGTTTTAACTTATTTTGACAGTAACTGACTATGTATGTTTCATATCAGGACCAGGTACACACAGCGCGCGCACTGCCCCCCACGCACATATACTTTATCTGTATTCAAAGTAAGTTCATGATCCAGTACAAAGTAAATTCAGTGCACTCTGAAAATTTGTCTTATCTCATTAATAAATGCTAATTGCACTGCACCAAATTGACATTGTAAGAAGTTAATGAGTCATCGACTAGATAATTATGACCTTAGCACCTTTTCATAAATTTGCTGAGTTCTGTTTGATGCATTCAGAGTGGATGAAATACTAAAATTATTGGGTGATATATTCTAGTTTTGGAAAACTTATGTTTTGGATTTTTTTGGGAAAACTTAGTTTCTCCTACTAATTATCTCAGTGATAATTTATCTCACTTTATTATTTTTTCTCAAGTGCTGGGGATTGAATCCAGGGCCGTGCCCATGTTAGGCAAGTGGTCTTACCTCTGAGCTGTATCTGCAGCCTCTTGTATTTTTTTGAAACAGGGTCTTGCTAAATTGCCCAGTGGGACTTGAACTTTTTAACCTTCTGTCTCTGTTTTTTGTATACTTGTTTATCAATTGATTGAAATTATCAATAGAAACAAAAATTATCAATGAAATATATCAGTTAAATTTTTAAAAATGTATGCGTTTTATGATTTAAAGATCTAAATATTAAAACAGAAACACTAGATCTATTGGAGGAGAAAATAGGTGGAAGTCTTGAAGACATAAGGGTAGGTAGAGAGTTCGTGAACAAAAACCAGACTGCTCGGGAAATATTTAAAAGAATCAGCAACTGGGATCTCATCTTATTGAAAAGTTTTTGCACATCAAAAGAAACCAACAGGGTGAAAAGAAAACCCACGAATTGGGAAAAAGTTTTAGCCAACTGTTCCTCAGCTAAAGGACTCCTGTCTAGAACATATAAAGAATTAAAAAAAATCAGGCCCCCAAAATTTAAAGACCCAATCCAAAAATAGGCATCTGAGATGAATACACACTTCTCACATGAAGAAATAGAAATGGCAAATAAATACATGAAAAATGTTCAGCATTATTAGTCATTTGAGAAATGCAAATTAAAACAACACTGAGATTCCATCTCACCCCAGAAAAAAATGGCTCTCATCAAGAAGTCAACCAGTAACAAATATTGGAGGGGATGTGGGGAAAAAGGAACTCTTCTCTGCTGTTGGTGGGAGTGTAGACTGGTGCAGCCACTGTGGAAATCAGTCTGAAGATTCCTCAGTCAGTAAACTGGGGTTAGATAGAGGTCCCATTCAACCCAGCTGTTCCCCTCCTGGGTATTTTTCCAGAAGAACTGAAAACATACCACAGCGATATATGTGGGCTCATGTTTATAGTAGCATGACTTGTAATAGCTAAATCTTGTAAACAACCCAGATGCCCATCAACTGAGGAATGGATAAAAAAGATGTGATATTTTTATACAATGGAGTGTTACTCAGCTATAAAGAAAGATAAACTAGAGGTTTTATAGGTAAATGGATGCAACTAGAGACCATACTCATTAGTGAAATAAATCAGATTCACATGTGTAAACATCATATTTCTTCCGTACTATAAGAATCTGAATTAGTAAATACAATCTGAAAGCTACAGTAGATATTGTGAAAGGGAAAAGAAACTGCTCAAATAGGAAGGAGCAACTAGGATGAAGGAGGGGAGAGGGAAAAGAAGAAGGAAAAATATGTATATGTATACACAGGATAGCTAGGATAATTGTAGTACTAATATCTTGGTTTATTGAAAGGAAGTGTAAATGTGTAATTGATCAACCTTGCATGCCTATATCTGGTGATATGTGCAACTATTTTGAAGATGACATTGTGTAGTATAACAACCATTGTTAATACCCTATCATCATGTTTTGAAATTCTGTATTATTTTTCTCTGTGCTGTTTAGTTTATATATTTGTTTTTGTTATTTTGGTTTTTTTTTTAAATGAAAAACAAAATTTACATGTGTATATAAGCATAGCTGGAATAGGTGTATTGCTGATGTCTGCTTTATTGAAAGGAACAGTCAATGCTTAAAATTTTCTTTTTTCTTGACCTATTTTGCATGCTTGAATCTGGTAATCACAGTGACTGATCTGAAAACAACAATGTGCAGTAGAAGAACCATTGTTGAACTCCTACCATCTTGTATGGTGAAGCTCTGCATCATTTCCAATTTTTTTTTTATTACTTGTTACTGTTTTTAATTGTTTGATCAGTGTTACATTCTTCTGTCTGGTGGACTGAGCAACTTCGTTGAGGATAATAGTATGTCATGTAGCAACCATTGTTAATGCCTGTCATTTTGTTTTGAGGTCATGTATTGTTTTTGTTTTTGTGTTGATTTGATTTTGTCTTCATTTTTAAAAAAATTTTTAAAATAAAAAAATTTTTAAAAAAGTATACATTTTAAAACAATACAAAAATAAGTCTTTACTCTAGCTGCTAGAAAAACAGTTCTATTCCCCAAAGACACTCATTACCAGTGTCGTATATTCTTCCTGAGATATTCTAAATTACAGCATATTATTGTAAAACATATGTAAAAGGTGTGTATGTGTGTACCTACACCGTTTTGATTATGTATTTTTGTATTTATATTGTGTTTAGCTTTGAATAAATTGAACTTTTTTGTATTTGGTATTGTATAGTTAAGATTCAGGGCAGGATACAGAATTCACTAGATAGTTAAGCAGAAAACTAATGCAGGCAAGTAAATTTTAGCCAGTCCTGGAATGACTTCCAACATTGGTAGAGTACCCAGAACCTTTGAGGTTGTCATTGACACACTGTCAGAGCCCCGCTGGTCACAGAACATCAGGAAGGTGAGGTGTGAAAGCTGTCATTTAGGGTTTAAGAAGCTGGATCAGTAAGTTACCTCTACTGTTTTTAATACCTAGGAAGTTTCAGTAAAATCAGTTTTTTACCAACAGTAATAATCAGAATTACAGTAAGATCGTTTCTGCCTCATTTCCACTATCTAAGTTTTGTGGAACTCTTATAGTGGAATGCTGTTCACATCTGGCATTCTAGTAGATAGAATGGTGGAGGTGGGAAAATGTAGTTTTAAACTTTCTAATCTCAAAGTAGAAGAGATGAAGTAGAATTGGGAATATCATTGAAGACTACTATTGTACTATAAGTAATTGCTCACGTATTATTTTAAAATGGTGATTGAGTTGAGTGGTCCAAAATAATTATACTGACATTTCCTTTGACAGTTTTCTCTTTTCTTCTCTTTTGTGTTGTATTGTTTTGTTTTGTTTCCTTTTCTTTTCAGGACTGGGCCGAGCTTATGCCCTGGCTTTTGCGGAAAGAGGAGCATCAGTTATTGGTAAGTTGGTGTATTTTTTTTGTTGTTGTTTTTAAGACAGACTCCTTCTGTAGTTTAGGCTGGCCTTGAACTCTTGGAGATCCTCTTGCCTCAGCCTCCCAAGTGCTGGGATCATAGGCATGTGCCACCACACCCAGGATATTTTTCTTTTTAATCAGCAGCTGGTAACTAAAATATAGTCTTCAAGAGCTACTTTTGTCTTTCTATTAAAGAATTTGTCAAAGTTTAATTTCACATGAATTTTTACTTTTGTTTGCAAATTTTTCCGTCACCCTTAAGGTTGATGGAATTTCTGATTATAGATTTGATAAAGAAAAGCAAGCAAGCATTGTGTAAGAGGGAATTCTTGATTTTAGTGGTGTGGGCTATATGTTTTTGAGATAGACCACTTGCCTATTGATGCAGGATCAAAGAATCTCTGTAAATTTATTGGTAAATGTTAGAAATAATTGGATTTTGAGAATTGAAAGTTTGGTGTTAGGGAATCAAAAGTATGGGTTTCTTCTCTCTTTCATTAAATATTTTTCAATTAAAAGCATACATATTTGTAGGACATAATAATCACATTCCTAGTAGGGATTTGGTATGTGTACATAACATATCACATTCCCTCCTTTTAATCTTACTTCCTTTCCTTCCCACTCCCTCCCTCCATTTCTCGGTTCCTTTCCCATTTGTGAAAGATCTGTCTCATTATTTCCTATTGTCTATCTTTTATTTTGCTCTTTATATATTTTTTGGGTTTTTCATATGAGTAAAATCATGCAGCGTTCAACCTTGTGTGTGTGATTTATTTCACTTCACATTATGGTCTCAGGGTGCATCCATTTTTATACAAATAACTGAAGTTTGCCCTTTATGGTGGAGTAGTGCCATGGTGTGTTAAGTGCCACATTTTGTGGCACTTCATCTGTTGGTGGCATGTAGGTTGCTTACTGACTTACATAAGTTTCAGTGTTATGGTGGAGGAGTCAGTTCTAAGATACGTATTGAAAAAATCTCCAGTGTGGGATTTTAGTAATCTAAATAGTTAGGACTGGCTGATTATTTGGCAGTTGGTGTGGACACAGTTTGTCCATATCCATGCCTTTATGGGGAATGAGTGCTAAGTGCTGGGTGGGTAGGTGGGTGGGGGTGTAGGGCAAACTTTAGGGCATAATACGTATTAGCATTTTCTTGTGGTGAAATTTTCCACTTACAGAGATCTAATTACAGCTTTCCTACATCTTACTAAGGATACAGAGAAACAAATTTCCCTCAGTTTGTTATAGAGAGAGGTATAAAGAGACTAAGTGCATAGTCAGGTTTCCTCAGCAGCACATTGGAGATCCTTTTTGTCCTTGTGTGGAGATAGAGCTTATCTTTCTGAAAGGCACACAAAGCCTTTGGATGTTCTTTAAGATCATAGCTGCTGTTTGCTGATCCAGTGGGCTTATGGTGAGGACACGTTTTGACATTGTAATACTTGTTTTTTTTTTGACATTGCAATATTTGAATAGGGATGGTGTATTTCAGATCTCTGTATCAGATTTTCCCAAGAATATTTCATGCTGGGTGCCCAAAGATGTATATTGTTACTGTTGTTTAAGTTTTATTTAGTTATTAATATTTTCACCTTAAAATTAATACGCTTTACCATATCCTGTCCTCTCAGTTTTTGTAACTGCAAGGATCTTGTTTGAACTTTTTCTAAGATTGAATACATTTCTATTTTTTCTTTTGTTTTTTTTTTTTTTTTGGTTTTTCTCCGGTACCGGGAACCGAACTCATGACGTTGCGCTTGCCAGGCAGGCGCTTTGCCCCTGAGCTAAATCCCCAGCCCCTATTTTTTCTTTTGTTTTGACTAAGATAAAGACAAAGTTTAAAGGTTGTGTCATAGAAATTTTCATAGCTACGTGTGTTTGTGTGTACCAGATTTTCTTTGTTTTTATATTTGAATTTGTTAAATTCAGATGAAAATGTGCAGGGACAACATGTCTGTTTATTCTCTGATTACCTTGTGATAAAGATGTTGTTATAGTGAATACTTGCCAAAAGTCCAAGAAGGCAGAAAAAAAAATTTGTTAAACTGGCAAAAGACCAGGGTTTAATTTGGTACCGGGAATTAAGCCAAAAGGTGCCTACTACTCAGCTGTATCCCTAAACCTTTTAATTTTATTTTGAGACAGGGTTTCACCTAGATGGCCAGGCTTGCCATCTTCCTGGTCAGCTGGTATTATAGTGTGTGTTACTATGGCTACCTGAAATTGAATCTGCAGAACTTCTGATGGGGCTGGGCACTGTGAACCTGATTTTGAGGAAAAAGTTATCTATGTCACCGCCATTTTGGAACATGGCGCTCTGCGGCTTTCTTCTCAAAGCAAAGTGTTTCACCTTTGCAGGTTTTGCTGCTGCAGATGGTGGAGACTTGCTGCTCCCAGTGATGTCTGCAGGCCGTCTCCTTCTCAGCAGTGCAGATCTCCTCAGCTCTATCTTTACAGTCCACAGCTTTACAGTAGCTTCCTTTCTGGCCAAACTCACATTTTAAATAGTCCTGCTGGGCTCTTTGCCCTTGATTCTCAACATAAATCTGACTCAAAGCCCCAACAACAGCCATGCCACTGCCCAACATTTGACTGCCTTGAAGTTTCTTCTGCCAGATTAATTAGTCTGCTGTCCTTAATCTTAGTCTCAGGCAAAATCTCTGGACACAAGCAAAATGCAGACAAACTTTCTGCTAAGCCATAATATAGATCCTCTGGAGTCCAAGAGCCAATGCAGTGCTTTCCGGCAGAAACCTCCCAAGCCTGGTCTTTACTGGCTGGATTTCTATCAGCCTTCTGGTCTTCTGAGCTCTGACCAGAATCTTCCATACAGAACAGCTCTACTCTTTCAGGTGACATCTCTGAACCTTTCTATATTCTTCCCACATGCTATTCCCAAAGGCTTTTGAACCACATGGTCAGGTATAGTCACAGCAATGACTCTACTTCTCTGGTACCAAATTCTGTCTTAGTTACTTTTCTCTTGTTGCTGAGAAAATATACCTGATGCCCAAAATCAAGGAAGGAAAGGTTTATTTTGCTCACAGTTTGTGGAGGTTTCAGTCCATAACCAACTGGCTCCAAGGCAAGGTGGCACATGGCAGAAGCAATAGTTCATGGTGGCAGAAAACAGCAAAAAATCAACAGAGTGAAAAGTGAGGAGCAGCAGAGACCAAGCCCCTTTCCTTCCCTTATATTGTATGCAGGTTGCCTACCCCAGGGTGGGTGTAACACTCACACCCATAGTCCCAAACATTTTTTTTGTAAGAAGGGCAGAAAGTTATTTACTCTTGAAGTAACATCTTTGGGTAAATTAACTTATGATCCTATGAAGTAAGATTGATGTGATGTTTTTTCTGGGTTGCAGTTACACAATTCTGGCAATGCCCAGTCTTACATTCTCATGGACTGTTGCCAGAGCCTGCATTTTTAACCACTGTGTGATGCTGCCAGCTGAATGCTGCATGCCAGCGGGGAATGTCTATTGAACTAGGTTAAGGTTCAGATCCTGACTCTGTGCCTAGTTATGTGACCTCTGTGTTTGTAGCTTTTTTCCCTATCCACTAGAACTATGGTGAGGTTAAATTACATAAAAATTAGAGACTTTTGTAAAGGGAAGGGGAAAGAACTGTTGCTCCTGCTTACCATGTTCTGGGCACTGTGCTCAAAAACTACATAAGTCAGTTCATCAGTGAGGCTGAAGTCTTGTTCCCTCAGGGACCACCTCAGTCCCCTTATTTAAAGCATGTTTCTCCTCTTGATACTTAAAGAAAAAGGGCTGTTGTAGGCACCAGTGTATTCTCTGTGAGTATAAGCATAGTATTTTGCTTAGTAATCAGGGATTGTGCTGGTTGATTGGGTACTTAAACTTACATAACACAAGGAGAAATACTGAAAGAAAGCACACATGGAGTCCACCTTACAATGAATGAGCCATATATGCAACACCCAGGTCTCCCTTAAATGTGTTCATGACAGTCACCAACACAGGTTTGAATTGCTTTAAAATAGCGGTTAGCTATTTATCCCTTTTAAAGCCTATTAAAAAAAAAACAATAAAGTTAATGGACATAGCATTAATTGGATTCATTTATTAATCCAAAAAATCAAAGAAGTATTTCTTGAGTATCTGTTACGGGGTAAGCACTGTTCTGGGTGCTGGGAGATTACAATAGGAATTAGACAAGGTCTCTACTTTTGTGGAACTTTTAGGGGGCAATTGAAAGACAGGCGATAAAATGTGTATTTGTTTAAAATAATGCAGGAATGCTATAAAAAAGTTGGAATGGGCAGGTTGGAAAATGCTGAAGACAGACTTGAGGGAAGACCTGCAGGAAGGGAAAGAGTGTACCTAGAGAACTGGAGCAGGAGAGTGCCTGGCAGAAAGAACAGCTGAGGAGGAGCTGACATTGTGTATTTCAGGGTACCAAGAAGGGCCTTGTGGCTGGACAGCATGAGGTCAGTGAAGGGAACAGAAGTGAGAGATGAGAGCAGACAGATTGCAGGAGGTTTGAATGACAGTATTCCTTCCAGTAGTCATGCTGAGACTTAGTCCTCATTGTGGCAGTATTGAGATGTAACCTTGAGAGGGCATCAGCACCTGCACAAAAGGGTCACTGTTGAAGTGCCCTCTCGCCCTTCCTTCCATTCCACCATGCGAGGTGATAACATTTCTTCACTCTGGCATATGGCAACCAGACTGCATCTTGGAAGCAGAGAACAGCCATCACCAAACAATCATTTTTGGATAGCCCAGTCTATGAAGTAAGATTGACATGACTTTTTCTGTGCTGCAGTTATATAATGACTGGCAGTGTTGAATCTTACATTCCCATGGACTGATGTCAGAACTGTGAAAATAGTTTTTTATTGTTTATAAAATCACATAGTGGTATTTTGTTATACCTCATGCAAGTGGATGAAAGGACCTAATGTAAGGTGTTGCTTTCTGAACTGCTACCACATTTTGGAGTCCTTCAGATACTTTGATACATTTATGGTCATTCTGGGAAAGATTCTTCCTGAATCAAGATGCTTGTATCTTTCTACCAAAGAGTAAAAACAGTGTGACAACCAGTGTTTTTGTTTCTTTAGCTGTCAAGTAGGTTAAGGGTAAACCTGACAAGGCCCTCAACAACTCCTAGCCTATGCCTCCAGTATGCCCGTTTTTCTCTGATGTGACATCTTGTTAAAATTTCCTTTCTGTCATAGTATTGTTGCACACGTATTTAAAAAAATAATTTCCAGTAGCAGTCGGAATATGAAGATAATACAAGTAAAAAGATTTCTATTGGTACCACACAGCTCTGTAATCAGTGAAAGTTTTTGTTTTTGGTGCTAGAGATTGAATCTATGGGCTTCTGTATGAATGCTAAGCATACACTCTATATTGGAACTAACACTTATTCCCCAAAGAAATGATTATTTTTGAGGAATGGGCAATATTGAGCATTGAACCCAGGACCTCACACATGCTAGGCAAATAGGCTCTACCATTGAGCTATATCTCCATCCTTGAAATGAATCTTAATATTTTTTGCTACTGGAAACTATTAAAATGGGAGGAAAATGTGTCAAGGATAGAAAATAGGAATGCATGGTTATGTGTCAAGAAAATAGTTAACAGAAGGTACCTGTAGGAGAGAGTTAGGTAGGAGTAAGGGTAAAAAAGTTCTTTTTGAGTTCACATAGTTTGAATTTCCTTGAAAGCATTATTAAAAAAGACTCCAAAAAATAAATACATTCATAATGTAATGTTGTATCTTTCATCCTTGTGTATACTTCTTGTATTACTCAGTATAAAGGTATCACGTAATCACTACATATGAAAGTTTCTCTGATTTTGTAGAATTGGAAGCACCATTTTAGTTTGAAATAAAAAGCAGTTTTTGATATGTCATTGGTAAAGATATGATTTAGTTGGTGACAGATCTTTGAATTGATGAGTATGAAAATTAATGTGTGTAGGTAATTATAGAACACTCTCAAAATGTAAAGTATTATATAACATTACTCTTGGTAGGGAAGTGAGAAGTTCAAAGTTGATATGTAGTTGGTCATGGTGTTGCGTGCCTATAATCCCAGCACTCTGGAGGCTAAGGCAGGAGGATGTAAATTCAAGGTCAGCCTGGGATCCATAGCCAGACTCTGTCTCAAAAACCAAACTGAAATAAAAAAAGAAATTTCTGTATATACTATGACAAAAAGAAAGAACTGCCTGCCCATGGTAAATTAAAGCATTAAAGGGAATGCAGACTACATAGTGTTTCAGCAAGGTACTGACATCCCGTAAAGACTGCCTTACTTCAGCAGTGTTCTGCAGATAGCCTGTAGACATGCTAAGATTGGAAGCAGAAGGTACCTGGAGGCAGTTCCAGTGACCTAGGCACAGCATGACAGAAAGGGAAGGAAGTGAGAATAGTGAATTCTTTAAAAGAACTGGCAGCCCCTCACTGCATCAGCTTTTATCTGAAGGACCCTAAGCACCCAGCACAATGCTGGATCAGAGTGGGGACTCAATAAGCATTTTGAAGCCAATGAAATTGGTAGTGAGACAAGATGTCTCAGGATACCTGCTTTTTAGAAGTAGAAGAGAAAGTGACTGGAAGAAGTCTTAGCAGTAGAGAAGTGACACTGAGAATGGGGACACTTCTAGGGAGATGGTATTGGATTTGCTTTTCATTTTTTTGTGCAAAGGTAAATTATATTCTTTTAGCGAGTTTAGTAGTCCTGATACTAGGAGATCCAAAGCATGTTTCTTAATATAGTATTTAGAGCCAGTAGTCAAGAGAATTCTAGGGTGAAAGAGAAGAAAACCCCCTTCTCAGAATAAAAAGCCGTATAGCAAATAGAATTATTGAAGTCAGAAAACTTAATCTGGTTGATGTAATAAAACACTGTAAAACATTGCCTGTATCTTTACATATAAAAGACATTTACAGATTATCAGAAAAAATATTGGGGCTGGGGATTTAGCTCAGTGTCACAGCGCCTGCCTGGCAAGTGCAAGGTTGTGAGTTCGATTCCTGGTACCGGAAAACAAACAAATAAAAAAACCCAAAAAACCTCCCAAATTATCAGAAAGACAAACACCCAGATAAAACAAGTAAAACAAGAAAACCAGAAATATAAATGGCCAGTATACCTATGAAAATAAAATGTTACTTTATTGGTGCTCAAAGAAATGTAAATTAAATCAGTGAGCTACAATTTATGATTACAGGTATTTGTATTACTGAAAAGTACTGTAATGTGGGGAAACAGGCATTCTCACAAACATATGGGTCTCTTTTCAGGCTATCTGTGCTTGATAATTTGTACTTCCTGTTTAGGTATCCAGTTACCTACTTAAAGAATGCTTTTGATAGGACCCAAGTGTATTTTGGGATTTCCTGGGTCACTACATTTCCAATATAATTTTATTTAATCAAACTTCAGGATAGATTTTAGGAAAAAGCTTCTGTAGTATTTAATAGCTTAGCCATGCCACTAATTTATTTAAAATGGCAGAAATAGGGGAAAATTTAAAAAAAAATTTAAGAAACCTACCTTCTTGATTATAAGTTGGATTTTGTACGGAGAATTTACAAGTATGTCACACTTTGGAATACTTTGATGGTTTCAGTTGAAAATATTTTTTCCTTGACTAACATAATGTAACAAGTGTACTTCCTATTTTCATGGAGTAGCTGGTTTATATTTTTGTCTACCTCCTCCCCTCAAATGTGATTTTATTTTTCTGAGCAGAAATGATTAAGTCCTTTTTAAAATGAAAAAAAATATTAAGTATAGTATTAGAGGAGCAGAATGTTATTGTAGTAGGTCTGGGTTGTAGTCTAAGTTTTGCCATTTCATGTAATCTAGGAGCCTGGAGTTAGGACCCAACCTTTTCCAAACTTTTTTCACCTGTGCAAGCGGAAACACTTGTTCCTGCCAGTATCTTGAAAAGCTGTATAAATATTAAATGCGTCACTGTTCCTAGTGGCTCATTGAAAATGTGAAGTAAACACCTGTTAGCAGAGGTTGGTGGTACCATTATTATTATTACTGTAATTTTAGTCGTACATTGCAGTATAACAGTGTCACATAGTGTGAATGTATTTTCCATAACTGCAAAAATTCTTTTTAACATTGTTGGTATCCAAGTCCTTGAGCTGGAAACTGGTGCTTTTCTAATATTAATCCCTGTGATTTATAGCTCTAGTGATACTGGGATGATTGAATGTGTCAGAGGTTAATTTAGTACTGTCTAATGTAGAAACTTGTTTTGAATAAGTCCATTCTGATACTACTTACACATTATTGTCCTCAACAGATTATTTATCCAGGCTTCAGTGCCTGTTTGGTTGCACTTTGTAAAATTTCCACTTGGGGGTAGTATTTTATTGCAAAATTGAGCAGCTTTTCACTTCAATGGTGTATTTGCCAATTTGATTTTTAAATTTCCTGTGCTTATTTAAAAAGTCATAAAAGATAAAAGATAAATGTTGTTAAATGTTTTAAAAATCTTGATTTTTTAAAAACCTGGTTGTTTCTTGTCATGTGAATACAGTAATTGCATGGAAGTAAACAGTTAATAGTGCTTTAGTCTTTTGAGAATCTACTATTTCATCTTTTGAAGGAAAATGTAAGGCACACACAATATGTTATTTTGTGTCTCTGCAGAATTACTTTTAATAAGGTTGTTAATATATTTTTAGGAAAAATATATCCCATTCTACATTTTAAAAAACCCATTTCTTTTTTTTTTTTTAAATTTTAAAAATAAAAGGAGGAAAACATTAACAGACGGACAACCTTTTACAAAATAGCAAAAGAACAGTACAGACAATACTGAGTTACAAAGTGGTAGGAAATTAACAATGCTTGTTGTATTACATACTGATATCTTCAAAGTGGTTTCTCATGAAAACAGATAGAGAAGTGCAATATTGATCAATCAAGGACTCACTGACAGTTTCTTTCAGCAAAGAAACAGAAGACAGTAGAACAACTATGTTAACTATCCTGTATGTACATACATACAAAATTTCTCCTTCTTTCCCTTCTGTTTTCCCACATGCCAATTGCCCTTTACCCTTGAGTGTTTTCCTGTCATTTCACAATGTCTGTCATACCTCCTAGGTTAAATTAACTCTTTCAGGTTTTACACTAGTGAAACAATGCAGTGTTTGCACATGTATGTCTGATTTATTTCACTTATGAGTATGGTCTCTAGTTGTGACCATTTACCTGTAAAAGCCTCAAGTTTATCTTTCTTTATAGCTGAGTAATATTCCATTATATAAAAGTACCACAATTTTCTTATCCAGTCCTCGGTGGATGGACATTTGGCTTGCTTCCATAATTTAGCAATTACAAATTGTGCTGCTATGAACATAGGTGCACATATATTGCTGTGATATGATGTTTTTAGATCTTCTGGGAAAATACCCAGCAGGGGTATAGCTGGGTTGAATGGGACCTCTAGACCTAGTTTTCTGAGGAATCTCCAAACTGATTTCCACAGTAAACCCATTTCTTTAAAAGCAACAACAACAACAAAAGTGAAAACACCTTTGCCATTGTAGGTTTTAAGTGGCTCGGTATTGTATTTTTTTCTCTCTGTATCCCCTACTTTGTGCCCTCACTTCAATTAAAAAACAAAAATTATCTGGGGAACCCCTCAGAACCTTTTTTTTAGAAAAAAACTTTTTTACCCCAATTGTAATCATGAATATTGTAATTGTAGTATATACTGCCATATCATTTATTGATTAGTAATTTTTATTATAGTCGTCAGAATATGTGCAGTAAACAAAAATGACTACTTTGGTTTGCAAATTCTTTGTTTCCAGTATTTTTCTTAAATGTTGTTTTTCCCCAGTTATTTGGCATTGATGCAAATATTTTTTCATTAGTTTTTGCATATTTTGTACATTTTGTCTTGGATTTTTTTTAGTATATGTGCTTCTGAAGCGAGCACTGTCTTGAATTATTATGTAATTAGCTTTCTTTTTCTCTGTTACTTGGCCTTGATACATAGTTTATGCTGAACATCTGTGTATTACTTTGTTATGAAATGCTTCACTTTCAATGCCCTCGAATCTCATTGAGGACAAGCACCATACTATGTAAACACTTCTGTGCCCCACTATGGATTTTCTTAAAAATAGTAAATGCACAGTTGATTTTAGTGTACATATAATTGGATGTGTGGAGATCTTCTGTGTGATTAAACATAGATTGAGGCGTGATTTACGTTACTTACTGAGCACATATCTGTATGTAATTTTTGACCTATTTTAATAAGTGGTTTTTATTTCTTTAATTCCCTACAAAACAGTGTATTTTATAAAAATTTCAAGTGTTCTTTTCTGCTTGTAGGTTAATACCATGCATGTGTATGTGTTGTATCATTATTTTATAAACAGAGTTTTCTTATGGAGAAGGTATTTTACATTGTGTGGTAATAACCTCTACTTTAAAAATTTTTTATAGTATAAACAGTGTAAGATCTATCCTTGTAACAAACCTTTAAGATTATAATACAATATCAGTATAGGCACAGTGTTGTATAGCAGATCTCTGTAACTTACTCATCTTGCATAATTGAAATTTTATACCCATTAGTTAACAACTCCCCATTTCTAACCTTTTCTCAGTTGTTAGCAACTACCATTCTATCTCTGATTCTGTGCATTTGAACTATTTTAGATACTTGATATGAATGATACCATACAGTGTTTGTCTTTTTGTGACTGTCTTATTTCACTTAGCAGTACGTCTTCAAGACATACTGACATCTTTTTCATTCATCTATCAATGGACATTTAGTTTTTTTCTATGCCTTAGCTATAGTGAATAGTGTTACAGTAAATGTTGGAGTGCTAATATCTCTTCAGTATGTCAAGAGATCTTAAATTCGTTTTTCTTCTGATTCTATTCTTTTGTATAAAAAACCCTGGAGTGGAATTGCTGAATCATTAGTTTTGTTTTTAATTTTAAGAAATTAACATGCTGATTACACATTAATGGATTCAGGTGATATTTCCATACATACAGTATGCATTGAGCATATTAAAGCCCATGTCTTTTATCTCATCCTCTTTCCTTCTTAGTAATCACTGTTCTGCTTTTAGCCCCCAAACTATTACATCATCTTACTGTATATCTAACCTCAAAATGATTTTCACATTTTTTTCTAAAAAGTGAGTTGAACTGTCTTCTTTTTGAAAAGAGGAAAAATCAAGCATTAACTGTTCCTTTTAACAAGCCAATAGAAATTAGTAGTACAATTATCTTAGCTATCATATATATAAATATATATATATATGTATATTTTTTGCTGCTTTCTTTTTTCCTTTCCCTCATCCCAGTTGTTCTTTCCTTTTCAGCAGTTTCTTTCCCTTTCATAATATCTATTGTACCATTCAGATTTTATTTAGTCTTTTAGGTTCTTACACTAGGGAGACAATACAATGTTTACACATGTGGTTCTGATTTATTTCACTTTATGAGTATGGTTTCTACTTGCACCCATTTGCCTATAAAAGCCTCGAGTTTTTCTTTATAGTTGAGAAGTACTCCATTGTATAAAAATACCACGTCTTTTTTTATCCATTCCTCAGTTGATGGGCATTTTAATGCTTAATTTCTTTTGACTGATTTTACATGCTTATATCTGGTAATCTGAACAGCTACTTTGAAGACAACAGTATGCAATATAACAACCATTGTTGAATTCCTATCTTGTTTTTTGTAATTCTGTATCACTTCTGTTTTTTATTCTCTTTAAAATAAAAAATATATCTAGAAACCAAAAAAAGAGGAAAAATATTGCAGAGTTAAAAAATTTCATGTCATGAACCTATATTTAAGTATTTTTACTATTTATGATAAAAGCAAAGTATGATTTGAAAATACATATCTTATAGAATGTTTAGTAAAATGGGGACAGGGTAGGAGGGGATTGGACAGATGACTGAAGAAATAAGTTAGTAATTAGAATTTTATTGCTAATTTATGTTTTAAGGTCTAGAAATTAATTGTTTGCTTGCTATTGTATTGCAGTGAATGATTTAGGAGGTGACTTCAAAGGAGTTGGTAAAGGCTCCTTAGCAGCTAATAAAGTTGTTGAAGAAATAAGAAGGAAAGGTGGAAAAGCAGTGGCCAATTATGGTATGAGATTTGAAAAAACTATACTGTGTATTTGTCTTCAACTTATGTAATTGCTTACATTAGTAATCTTTGAGAAGATACCTCAGCATGCCAGTGTAATTATGATACTAGATTTTGTCTAGTTATGTCAAAGTTCTTTAGGTAGGTATTTTACATAATACATGAGAATTTAAAAAATTTTGATATATATTTTTTCACAATTCTAACCTTTGTTCTGTTTAGTATTTTTATTAACATATTCATAATTCATATTTTATTAACATATATAATAAATAACATTTATTAACATATGTTCAGTAAATTGTTGTAGATATGCTGTTTTTCTTAAAAGCACTGTTTTATTCAAATGTCTTACATGTTTGTATAGAATGGTCTTAAGTTCTTTTAAAAAGACAAAGTAATATGATGTAAGAATTGTAATGCCTTCTTTCTGTACCAGTCTCCATATTCTGTTCTGCACAAAGTCACAGTTTATGTTAGATAGTGTTCCTATTTCTGGACAAAATACCTGATACCCACAACTTAAAGTAGGAGGGGTTTAGCTTGGCTCCAGTCTCTGGGGAATTCAGTCCATAGTTAACCTGGCTCCACGGCAATAGTGGCATGATGGAAAGGAGTGGCTAAAGAAAGCTGTGTACCTCACTGCAGCCAGGAAGTAGAGAGTGGGGAGATGAGCTAGGAGGGAGATGCACCCTTCAGCTGCTGCCTTCTTCTAACAAGGCCCATATTGTAACAGCACGTTTGGCAGGGGATCGGGGTTACTCTAGACAAACTGAATGTTTAATTTTATTCAAACAGTTTGAATACTCAGTGGCCACACATGGAACTGTGTAGAAATAAGTTTCCATTCTCACAGAAAGTTACATTGGACAGTGCTGCTTTAGTTAGTATTTGTCAAGTATTTATCTCCCTCATCCCTTCTTTTTTTGTAGGTTAAAAATTGTCTAGGGCCAAATTTCTTTGGTAACATTAAACCTTCTGTGTTTTGTTATGTGCTTCAATATAAATGTATATTTCTTGGAAATGAGTTCTGTTGATTGAATAGTATCAATCATGCGCTGATAAACAGAATTTAGAGTCATTTATGAGGAGATTACTGAAGTTTCTTAGTATTTTTTCTTCTCTTCAGATTCAGTGGAAGCAGGAGAGAAGATTGTGAAGACAGCACTGGATGCTTTTGGAAGAATAGGTGATGTTTCCTTCTTTGCGTTTATGGTCCTAAAAGAACACCTCCTACTTGCCTAATAAAATATTTTTGAATTTATCTTTATTACTTTTAGGTTAATAAGATCTGGTATTTTGCAAATTAAGGTGAAGTGTACATTGTAAAATCTTCATTGTTAAGAAGCATTCCATGCACTTAGTCCATATTTCTCTAGATAATCTTCCTGGTTTTCTTGCGCACATTCTTACTAAAAGGCTAATGAATTCCTAGAGGGAAAAATTACAATAAATAGCCTAACATGTCTGCAGTTTGAATCTTCTGATCCATAGTCAGAGGCATTATCCATTGCGCTACTGGCTTACCCTGTCTGCAGATTGAAACACGTTACCTTTTGTAAACTGAATACGTGCCTGCTTTTTTTGTTTGGTCTAGCGTGTTTGTTTTTCTAATTATATTAGGTTGTACTCAAGAGCCATGTTCATATCATTTGACAGAGATGATAGAGGTGTGAAGTCAGAGGGAGAAAACAGCCACAAGATGGTGGTTGAATCTAAAAGATATAATTGCTTTCTTTGCAGAGAGAGTGTAATGATTATATATCAAAACATGGCATCAGTTTTTAACTTCGTTTTCTCTTGGAACTTTTGCCTTTTAAGTGGCATGGAAAGATCTTTATATTTTATTTTTTTCTTTTTGAGACAGGGTCTTGCTATGCAGTTCAGGCTGGGCTTGAGCTCACTACTTTGTAGCCCAGGCTGCTCTTGAACTTGCAACTATCTCCAGCCTCAGCCTCCCGAGTGCTGGGATTACAGGTGTGTGCCACCACGCCTGGCTTTTTTTTTTTTTTTTTTTTTTTTTTTCTAAATCCCCCCTCCCGCCGGTATGGGGAATTGAACTCATGTCCTCATGCTTGCCAGGCAGGTGCTGTGCCACTGAGCTAAATCCCCATCCCCAAGATCTTTAAACTTTTAATTTTCTGAGTGAATTTTGAGGTTGAGGGCAGGATGACTTATGGTTCTGAGTCCTCAGAAACTAACCACAGCTACTTCTGTATGTAACCTGATAGAATTATGTAATCAGAGTGGGAAAACTTAAATATATGTTTGAGAAAAAGGTCTGATATAATGTGATACTTGTATTTTTACGAATCAGGTTTTTTTTTTTGTTGTATGTATAAAATTTAGTTTTGATAGTATTCTTATATTTTCTTTACCGTGGGGGTGAGAGAAACTAATTTTGAAAGAAATGTGAGTTGTAAGCAAATGTAAATTAATATGCTTACTTTTATATTTGTGACTTATTATCTTTTTATGTTGTAGATGTTGTGGTGAACAATGCTGGGTGAGTATTTTGTCTTTCATTTTTAGTAAAGTACAAATAGCTGTTTTCATGTGTATATTCTCCCCCTTTCTAAATCAATTCTAATTAAAAAAATCATTATTTTAGAATTCTGAGGGACCGTTCCTTCAGTAGAATAAGTGATGAAGACTGGGGTAAGTTATTTTTAATGTCTCTGTGGAGAATAACTGTTTGGCCTTTAAAAATTTGATGCATTCATATGTTTCAGGAAAAAGACTGTTTCTATCTACTTTTGCTTCAGCTAGTATAAATGACAAGCTCTGTACTAATAATGATGAATAGCTGGAAGTGGGCTATTAAGGTTTGATAAATTTTTTAAAAAATTAAATTATTTGGCAGAAAAGATTTTCTTTAGTTTGTTCCTCTTTATCTCCTAGAGGGATTATTTGCATTTTCTGTGTTAACTTTCCAGTCACTTTTGATGTGTTTGTCAAGCATATCACTCTTTTTTTAAGAATGTCTAGGGTACAAGAAATGAGAAGTAAAAGAAATCTGTGAACAGGGAAGGACAGAATCTGGATGTATATTTGAAGTTTTTAATAAATAGGAAGGATTTCCATTTTCCTTTGCCATGTTGGAAAGATTTAATTTAGGTAAACAAATCAGTTACGATTTTTTCCTTTTCTTTTTCCCTATTCTTTGTCCTTATGTTCATTGAATATTAGAACTAAAGCAGGCAGTAGTAGGTGAGAGTAATAGGCATGGCATCTGAGTTGAGGTAACTGTGACATTGTTCATAGTACATGCTTCTGTCTCTCCGAGTCCTTTGAGAAGAAGCAAAACGTGTGATTTAGAGTTAAGCAAAGAAGAACTGTTAGTGTCCTCTTACTGTGTAATGAGTGAAAAAGAAGTTTAGAAAGGTAAGATTGGCTGGCATGGGAGCTTGGGTTGGTGCTTGGAGTTGTTAGGGGACTGGGCTCTTTCCTTCTCTGATTCTCAGAGAATCAGCCTACCCACTCCTGACTACCCTTTTGTTTTAGTGTGTAGCACTTGTTTTCACTCTTACTTCTAGTAGACACATGATATTTGTTGAAGTCCCACATTGAAACAAAAGTAATTAAGAGTGGTTAAAAACTTGACAATTAAAAAAATATGTTAAATCTAGAGTTGTCTGTATGAACAATATTCCGTCAGTGTTCATGAGAATGAAGTTTCTGAAAACAGTTCTCTCAGTTTTTGCCATTGGTGCATTCTTATTCATCCCCACTTCAACTCATTTGCAATCTTGTAAAAAGTAGGGATGTTGTGAATATTGTGTAACTATTTCTTGGGGATAAGATGTGTGGTTTATGATTATGTTTTAATATTAGTATTGAGTGCCAATATATATGTAAAATTCTAATGTAGCTATATTACCAAATTTTTACATAAATTAGCATTAAAGATGTCATTGTATGTAGATATACATATGGAGATTGCAATAATTTTGTAAATTATAGGGAGAACTATTGTAAATGTGAGTGTGAACTAGTGATTAGTAGCAAGCATAATTGGAACAAAAGCAAAAATGATTACTCAGGGGTTAACAGTAGCTGATTTTGAATACCAGGTATACAGTGAACATCTTTGTATAGATAAATGATTGCTTATGTACATAATATAATTAACTTTTTGTTTTAGATCTAGTCCATAGAGTTCATTTACGGGGCTCATTTCAAGTGACCCGGGCAGCATGGGATCATATGAAGAAACAGAACTATGGAAGGTAGAGTTTCATATAGCTGAAGACTTCCAGTTTATTTTTATCTTAGAATTTTCTGAAAATAAGCGATATGATTTATTTTATTTGGTTTAAGTAGAATGAGATTTGACCAGATTATAAAATGGCATTGTTTTTATGAGGAATTTAATATTAACCAGAAAGGAAAACTGGTTAAAGTGGTGAGGACTGAAGAACTCCAACTACTTGATCTAATATTTCTTGCTAAAATTATGATGCGTTGATGGTTTATTTTATACTCATAAACATTGTTTTTGAAAGATAATAAATATATTATTATAGTTGAATTCTTTTGGCTGTGACCAATGATTCATTTCAAACAGATCTCATAGTTGAATTTTGAGAGATTACTTTTATATAAATACTATTTTAGATGTATGAACTATTACTTTGAGAAGCTAATGACAGTACACAGAGTTAATTTTGATGGGTGCAACAGTACCAAAACAGGGTTGGAATTGCAACATTATTAAGATATAGAAAAGATGATGTTGACAGATTTATTTTCCTTTTAGGATCATTATGACTTCGTCATCTGCAGGAATATATGGCAACTTCGGCCAGGCAAATTACAGTGCTGCAAAACTGGGTCTTTTGGGGCTCTCAAACACTCTTGCAATTGAAGGCAGGAAAAACAATATCCATTGTAACACTATTGCCCCTAATGCTGGGTCACGGATGACTCAGACTGTTATGCCAGAAGGTAAGTTAGATTTTTCAGTGCTGTCACAAACATGTGGAATGACATTTTCAAAAGTATTTAATTTTTTGAATATTTAAAACATATTTTACTTTCCAGTTTCAACAATTTGTGTAATTTGTGTTCATTTTTGAAAAATGTAAAAAGCACAAAAAGGTAAAGGAAGATCTGTAATTGTAAACCACAATTACAATTACTGTAAACCACACAGACACCCTCTTCTCCCCCGCAGCATAGGGCATTTTTGCGCTGAGCCACATCTACATCCCCAGCCCCTTTTTAATTTGAGAGGGTTCTTGTTGAGGTGCGACGTTGCCCAGGCTGGGCTCAGAGTTAGGATCTTCCTGTTTCAGCCTTGCAGTCACCCTTTGCCTTGTGCAGATGGGTACACTATATCATTTTTTACATAGGGGGAGGTAATAGCATTCTTACTATTTTATAATCATTATTTAAAAATCATATATTTATTTTTTAGAGCAGTTTTTGCTTTATAGAAAAGTTATAGTTCTTGTTGCTCTACATCCATGCTAGGATTTGTTGTCCAACTTTTAAATTTTAATCTAATAGATAGATGTGTAGTGGTATCTTGTTTTAACTTGGGACCCCCGAGTAACATAGTGTTGGGCACCTTTTCCTGTGCTTGTTTTTTACTTATTTATGTTCTTTAGATCTATTCAGATCTTCTGCTCATTTGTAAATTGGGCTGTTTTTGAGTTTTAAGTTTTTCTTTCTTGATTATATTTTGGAGCAGGTCCTTTATCAGATACTGTATTTCCTAGTCTGTGCTTGACTTTCTGTTCTTTTAATCTCCTGTACTTTTGAAAGTATCACTGTTTAATGATAGATGCAAGTGTATAAAATTAAGGATGAACGTGACTTGATATATCAAGTAGACTTAACATCAATATTATATGAAGAGGGACCCATTCAAGTTCTCACCATTTGTTTCGCACCCACAGAAACCACTTCAAGGTCATTAATAATCTCTCAAAATTGATCAGTTTGTGCAAATAAACAATGCTCCTTTTAAAAAGATTTGTGCGCTTCCTTGGGATCATGGATATTAAAATCTAGCACATAAATTTACTTTTGAAGGATAATTTTACTTTAAATATTTTACTTCATGTTCAATTTGTTTACATGGTTTCTGAAGCAGTCTGACAGGATCCTCATAATTGTTACTCTTTAGGTTAGGTGTTTTTTCTCCTCTGGCTTCACCCAAGGTTTTCTCCTTGTATTTGGTTTTCTGCCATTTGAATATAGAATGCCTAAGTAGAGATTTGTGATATTTATAGTGCTCGGTGTTTTCTCAGTTTCCTGGGTCTATGATTTGGTATGTCATTAATTTTTGGAACATTTTCAGCCATCATTACTTCAAATATTTGACTTTCTTCTCTTTTTCCTTTCTACTGCACACGTATTACAACTTTTGTGGTTATGGTTCTTCAGTATTCTGTTCCACTTTTCTCTCTTTGCCTTTCAATTTGGGAAGTTTCTAATTAGGTATTGTCAAGCTCAGTGAGTCTTTATTTCTGTTACAGTGGTTTTGGTTTCTAACAGTTTTTTGATTGTTTGAGTTTCATTTGCTCTGCTTACAGACTTCTAGTTTATTTTTGTGTCTGTTCTTGTGTGTTGACCACTTTTTCAATTAGAGCCCTTATCATGTTAAATGTAGTTACCATGTTAAATATAATTAAATTCTCAGCCTATTAATTTCCATATCTCTGCCATTTTTGAATTTGGTTGATTCATGTCTGAGTCTGGTTTGCTTGCCTCTTCAGCTTGTACCTTTTCTTGCCTTTTAGCATGACTTGAATTTTTTTTTGAAAGCTGAACATAATGTATTAGGTAATAAGAGTTGAGGTAAATATGCATTTAGTGTGAGGTTGTATGTTTATCTCATTAAGAGTTAGGCTGTGTTTATTATTTGCTTTAATTGCACATATCAGAGCCTTCAGTTTTCCTTTTTGTTTTTGGTTTTGTATCCCTGTTGTTTTGGGTTTCCCTAGAAGCTCCTTGTTAAGTAGAATTTGTGTTTTGAAATTCTCTCAGCTGTAACCAACTGTTACTATGTGGAGCCCTGTTGATGTGATTATGAGGTATTGGTGAGGAAAAAATATTCTATAATTTTATGACTGACTCACCATTTTTAAAAAATGGGTCACAGTCCTGTGTCAGGATCTTTGGAAGAGATTTGTACCCTTTTCCCCTTTATTTGATAGGAGGGCTATAGGGGTTTGGGTTGTCAAATTGTTCTTCTCCTAGCTCAGATGAGGCTCTGGTAGTGTCTCTTTAGGACAGGGCTTTGTTAAATGGAACAGAGTACTCTGGGCAAATTTCTGGATGGTTTATTTTCTTGTCATCCGTCTAAAACATGAGAGGATTTCTCTCTGATCTTCATTGTGAAAATCTGGTGGGGCCTTTGGAAGTAAATCTGAGAGAAGTGTCAGTGCGTCTTTGAGACAGGACCTCCCTAAGATCAAACTAATCCACATTAGCCTCTAGCAATTGGTCAGTTACTACTTAAACTGTTACTGGCTTAGGCTCTACAGGCTTCTTTCTCAGTAAGCCATGATTTTCTGAATTTGACTTTCTCCAGTTTTCCAGGTGGTTGTTTGTCTTGTGACATCAGTTCTCTGGTGGAGCTAAGCAAAGCTCTTGATTTCTAGTTTGGTCAGCTGCTTCTTGGTTTGAGGATGGAAGTGGTAACTAACAAGTTTTACACGTTGAGTTAGAAACTGGAAGTCTAATTATTTTTTCTCTTACTATATTATGAACACATTCCAATTTAAGAAAATAGTCTAGGTTTTTTAATAGTTGTATTGTCTTTTATCTTGTTCATGTTGCATAATTAAAATCTAAATAGTTTGTAATTACACTTTTTTTATTTGGTAGTGGGGATCAAATGCAGGGCCTCAGAGACACTAGGCATATGCTCTTATCACTGAACTAGATCAGCCCTATACATTTTTTAAAAAAACTTTTTAATGTAAGTTTCCAGTGTTCATTAAAAGTAGTTAAGAACTGTGTACCCGTCCTCTGCTTCAGCAAATGCTTAGCAATTAGGCAATTTTGTTTTGGTTATCTTCTCATTTTTTTCCCCTGCATCATTTCAAAGCAAGACCTAGACATTCTATTTCACCTACTAAACTCTTGGGAATGCGTCTCTTACTAGATACAGACCTTATAACAATAATCACATTATCAAATCAAACAAAATAATGTTAAATCACCTAATAACAAATTTGTATTAGATTATGTAATTTTCTTAAAAGATATCTTTTTAGAGCTGATATATTAGGATATAGGCATTTTGGTATTATGTCTCATAACTCTCCTTTAATGCGTAACAGTTCATCTTTTTTAAAAAGCTATTTATTTGTTGAAGAAACCATTTCATTATCTTACAGGTATTTCTCTTTCTCAATTTGAGTAGGCTTTGCCCTTTTGTGCAAAATCAGTTGACCACATATGTGGCTGTTACTGGGTTCTCTATTCTAGTCTAGTGATGAATGTGCTTGTTTTTTGTAACCTGTATAATGATGTTTTGATTACTGAAGTTTCACAATCAGCCTTGAAATAGATAGTGGGAGTCTTCCAGCTTTTTGAAAATACAGTCGTCCCTTGCTATATTGCGGTTCACTTACTGTGACTTCACCGTATCGCGGGGTTTTTAAAAAAGTATATCTAATTGTGTATCACGGGGTTTTCACTATATTGCGTGATTTTACGGTATATAGGTATTTATATAATATTTATGATTTTTAATTATTTTTGTCTAAAAATTTAAAACTATAAAAATATAAAAAATGTTAATTCAAACATATTAAAATAATATTAAAGCAAAATAAAATACAGTATATATTTCATCAGTGGATGAATACCATACTGGACACAATGGAAATGCAGTACGCCACTACCACTTGCACAAGTTTTCCAGCATGAGATTGTACATGGCACACTGTTGGCTGATGGAATTTAAGGCGACCAGTCACAGCACTGTATTCTGTATCCTGGGCACTGATTGGCTCAGTGACCGTAGCATTGGTCTGTTTGCTCTCCTGCGCTGTGCCCAGACATTCAGCATCTCTCTTTGTCCACTTCACGTTGAGTACCCATGTAGAATTTTACATGTTGTTAAAAATTATGTAGGTTTAGGAATGTAGAAAGTGTTTAAGAGCATATGAAGTGTTTATAAGAGTGTGGGAAAGGTTAATAAGAGAGTGGGAAAAGTTTATAGGAGTGTGGGAAGGGTTTATAAAGCCTTAACATATATATAAATAATAAAATAAATATAATACTAATACTACTTCTTCGTGGATTTTCACCTATTGGGGTCTCTGGAACATAACTCCCGCAATAGGTGAAGGGATCACTGCATTAAATTTAAAAAATTTGTGTGTTATTGAGAATGTTTATTTCTTTAGTTATGTAATAGAATATTTGAGTATTTAACTTTACGTAATTCTGGAAAAAATCTCCATAATATTATGTCAAAAGAAGTTGCTATAAAATGGTACAAAATAATTGATGACTGGGAATATTTTAAAATTAGCTACTTGATAGAATGTAAATATTTATGATACCATTTACTTTTCACATTTGAATTAATATTCATTTTGTAACTTGGTATTTCATTTTCTGAATCAATAACTTTCTGTACAATGTATTTTAAATCACTGTCTCTGTTCCCCTGTAGCATAAATTTCTTGTTTCTTTTGACTTACTCACGGTGCTCTTCCTTCATGACTGCTTGGTGACTGTTAATCATGAACATTATTTCATCTTTTTCTGTGTTTGTTGTGCTCTAAATTGGCAATGTTTTCTTCAGAGAGAATTTGCCTTTGCTAGTGCTGGTGCCAGGAGGCATAACCAACTTGATCTATCTTGATGTTCCTTGAAAGATGAGGTTTGATGTAGAAGATTTTACACTAGGGACCCCACCTTGATGCTGGCCTACCTCTTAAGTATTGTGTTAGGATTGTTACTGGTATCCATGCCAGGGAAGCCATGCCTTCCCTGCAGTATGGTAGTAGGACTTTGTTTCTTTTTGAGTGCATATTGTTGCTCTATCTCAGCAAGGCTTAAAGCAGTCTCATTTTTGGAAGCAGAATAAAGTGTCCTTCAGAGTTCTGGACTCAGTGTGGTGCTAGATAGTCATGATATCTAATGTTGCAGAAGAAACACTGGGTTGAATAAATAAGCCTCAGTTTTGATATATCTTATTAGCTATACAACCTAGACATTTTATTTGTCCTCTTGAGTGTTTTGATTATAAAATTGTGTGTAATAGATGCTGTCTGACAAGTAGTTTGAGAATGCCTTGGCAAGCAAGAATATTTGCTTATGAAATTAGTGACAGTATATGAAATAAGGTAAAAAGCAGAAGTATTTTTCCTATGTGGCTTTTGGTCTTTTTTCTCATCCATAATAATGGATATTCAGTTAGATTTTATAAAAGTATTTTGTATCCAATATGAAGTTAGTCAACTCACATATCTAAAGCCATGCATATAATTATTTTTTTTAGCACTCAGTTTTGAATATTGGTATGTGGGGAATTAGAGGAATATTGTAAATTGAGATGAATTGTATACAGGCTGAGAATTTGTCTTATAGTGTAATTTGAGATGGTTGGAATCTTTGGTTTTTCCTCATGCAGATAGTAGAGACTGGAAAATTGTGTGCCGTTGGATTGCTTGTGTACTTGAGAGTTTTTATAGGCTACTAAGTGAAGATTTCGGAGGTGCTCTTTAATTAGAGGACTGTAAATCTCTGCTACTTTAGCATATTAATATAAAATTATCTTCCATGATATCACGATTAAATGTTTGCATTTATTTGGTCCTTTAGATAAAATTATAAAGTATTATAAGGTATATTAGCTGTTATAAAAGATTGTATAGTTGTATCTCATTTGAGCTTTGGAATAACTTGGTGAAGTAGGCAGGGAAAGCATTTTAACTATCAGCTTACTGATGAAAACTCAAGTCCAGGGCAGGTGAGTTATGTGTTCCTAAGTTATAAGTTCCTAAGCTGTCTACACAGCAGGGTCAGCATTAAAATCCAGGTCTTCATGTTCCTTATGTAGTACCTTTCTGCTCTACTTACTGATCACAGAAGGTATTCAATGGTGTGGTAGTTTTTAAACTTTGTTACTCATCTGTGATGGCTTAGGTGCATCTCAGCCATTATCTGCCATTACCGTTGCCACAGGTGTTTTGTAGTTTCTTAGATTCTCCTTAAATAGCTAGGAGAGTAGTAGTTTTGGGAATGAGTGGAACCTGAGATTCTCATAGACAATTTTGCTTACCAGTCTTTGCCTAGACAGCTAGAACTCATTTTTCTTGTGAACAATATGTTATCTGTTGTGGAAAGGTAAATCTGCTGCCTACAGTTTCAGAAGTTTGAGGGTGTTTTGGGCATGTCTAAGTTTTGATGAAAAACTTGTGAAAACTTTGACTATTAGACTACTTATGTGTATATAATGTTGTTCTTATTTAAAGAATTGCTCAATTACCGATACGTGAAATTTTCAGAAAGTAAAATGATTGAGGAACTCTGTACATACTTTTATTTTTACTTTTTTTGTATTTATTTCAGATCTTGTTCAAGCCCTAAAGCCAGAGTATGTGGCTCCCCTGGTCCTTTGGCTTTGTCATGAAAGTTGTGAGGAAAATGGTAGCTTATTTGAGGTATTCTGAAGTTTCCTTATTTTCTCCTAAATAATATTTGTGTAATTAAATTTTAAAAATGGTTTTAAAATTGATATTTTCTAAATTCTTACATTTGTAAAAATCTGTACCAATTGACGTCACTTGTATATTTTTAAATGTTATGTGGTGTTACCGTTAAGGAATACATGTGGACCAGTGACCTTTTTGCGAATGTTAACAATAGCGTAATAAATTGCTTTTCCTTAGTTTTTCATTTCTAGTATTGTTATTAAATGAAATTATGGCAGATTTAATGTGTTTAGGCAAATATAGAAAGGCTCATTGATTTGAGAAACTGAATGACAAAGTAGAAAGATAGAGCTCAAGATTTAGAGTCAGCTAGATCCCATTTTGAATTTTGCTGGTAATTCTGGCTTGCTGAGTGGCTGTATTCTTAGTAGTCTTTTCGCGGGCCTTGTTGTGACAGCTACAAATTGTACAGGGCCAGTTTTTCTGCAGTGTTAATTATCAGTATAGCAGGAATTTAGTCTGGGTTTGAGAGACCAATAAACAATTTATTATTTTAACTTCAGTAGTAAACTTTTCTGCTTTTTCATATTACATCTTTACATGTTTATTGTGAAAATAAAAACCACATATAATCCCACCATCCAGTGAGGTCCACTGTACTCTAAAAGTAAAAGTCCTTTTAGGTCTTTTTAAGCCTATGTGTGTGTGTGTGTGTGTGTGTGTGTATATATATATATATAGATATATATATTTATTTATATTTATCTAATTACGTATTTGGGCTTGGTATCTTTTTCTAGCCTGATGTGTTGTATATTAGAGTGTCCTTCTTCCTTTTTTTTTTTATATTCTATTGCAGTAGTGACGAACCCTGGCATGTATTCTGCAACAGGCTGTTTGTTATCATTGAAAGCTCTGAAATACTCGCCGTCACTGCTTAGTGTTAATAATGAACCTGCTGTATACAGAATACTATGGCATCCAAAATATTTCTAGGAAGCAGAAGGATCTGGCTCAGTTTGAAGTGAATAACATATCACTAGCCCGTTACATTTTAATATAGAGCGGATGAGTAAATTAAAGAATAGAAAAGCAGTCTCCATATATCCAAGCAGAGATATGTACTTCTCTTTTCTATCATACCCACTGAATTTGAGTTGTCGAAATTAAGAGGTAGAAAAAACCTTTATAACTCTAATTTTACAGAATAAGAAAATTTAATAATACCAAACCATATTGAGTTTAAAACTTAGCCTGACCCTCTTTTATCTAAAGAATTAAAAATTATTTATCTTTTATAGTTACATTTATTAACTATGAACAAAAATATGTCCTACTTGTGAAAGTTTCAAATATATGAGAGGACAGAAAATGATCCACGTTATCACCATCCAGAGACAACTGCTATTAATACTTGTATGTTTTTTCTTCTAGTCTTTTGTTAGATGTGCATTTACACAATAATTTTTAGATGTGTATTTTGTACACACGTATAAATGAGGATCATACTGCAGAAGTTTTATGCTGCTATTTCTTTTACTATACTGTTTTAGTGAGGAATATTTGCATACATGATTGATGTAGTAAGAGATGTATAGTTTATCCTGACTTAAACCTTGACAGTAAACTACCACTTTGCAAAGTTCCAGTTGATACCTAGAGTAGCAGATCAAGACTCCTATTTGGCTGAAGAGTTGTTTTTTTTATCACCTGAGAAAATCGGTACTTTCTTACCTTCATTTGTGAAATTTGGTAAGAAGAGTTTGCCTGTTGTCAAAACTTGCCTATTTTATTTGTTACAACTACATCAAAGCAGGTTGGATGCATTAGAAAGGTGTGGGCATAGTAATATAAAGGAAAAGTCACACACTTGTGGTTAGAGCCACATTATCTACTCTCTGCTGATTCTCCTTCACATGCATGTGAGATTCCAGTGGTAAAGTCTGACACACTTTTATAATGGTGTTTGAAGACATGATGAGATTTTCTTTACATCAGACATTTTTTTATCCTGAGGACTTTCCTGAGTTACCTTTGAAAAACTGTAGAAATGAAAAATTCACTTTTCTATGTGGCTTTTAGTGTTTGGTCATTTTCCTTATGTCTGTATAAGGATGTTTTACTAAAATGGGTATGTGTAGTTCATTAAGTCCAATACTTTATTTGTTTTTTTTTTTTTTAATTCATTAATTCTTTCTACAGGGACATTTATTTCAAGCCTATAGTTGTATACTATTTATATTATTTAAATTTCATGATAACCCATAAAATATGTATTGTTATCTTTATTTTACACAAGAAAACTTGAATTTAGGGAGGTGAAATGATTTGACAAGGGTCAGAAGAACTCATGTCTTGGTCTCTGGCTTCAGATTTGTTCTTTTTTTACCACATGCATTTCTACTACGTTGTGTTGCTTTAGTTTTCTGCTTTCATAACATGAATGCTGTAAAGTCATGGGGCTAAAGGGCATTTGTAGAGCTACATGTTACTTTTATTCATTATCATCTAGTGTTCTAATACTCATAGTAAAGTAGTTGCCTTTTTAAAAAATTCTGTTAGTGATTTTATATTGGATGATGCAGTTTTCTTTCTCATTTTTCCTAGGTTGGAGCAGGATGGATTGGAAAATGTAAGTCTTTATCAGTGTTTGCTTGTCATGTGTTATATTCATGTCTTTAAACTTGCATATCCATTAGAGCTGGTAATAAGAATTTTGTGAAATGCTTGATCTAGTACATGCATTTCAAACTTGAATATTGTTATAACAACAGTATTTCTGTAGGCCAGAGACATTTTCAGGAACCTATTAATCTTTGCTTCTTATAGGTAGTCCTTCTTCAAGACTTGTTCTGTCTTGGTCAGAACTGGCTGTTTTTTCAGACAGCATAGTCTCTCTATGCTGATATTTATCCAGCAATGTCTGTGGCATCCCACATGCTTTTTGTTTTGTTTTTGTTTTTGTTTTTTTTGCTGTTTCTTAAAAGATAACTTTCTATTTTAGATAGTAGCATGAGACATCAGCAGAGAGTGAAAAATCACATCAGACAGCTTTCTAGGCCAGAAATTCACCTGATCAGTTGTGCCCCTGCCCCTTGCCCCGTAAATTCATTTGGCTTCAGTGTTCTTTTTGTTTTTTTTTGTTTGTTTGTTTTTTCTGGAACCGGGAATTGAACTCACGACCTTGCACTTGCCAGTCGGGCGCTGTGCTGCTGAGCTAAATCCCCAGCCCTGGCTTCAGTGTTCTGTCCCATGTCTCAGACTTTGTGAGCCTCAAATTTGATAAGAGCATTTTTAAAAATTGTAAAAATCCTAGTGCTCAATTTGTTTTCAGTTGGCTGGCTGCTGGTATCAAAATTAATCACTTAATTGAGTTATTTAGAAAGTTGCTGTCACTGGAGGGCATTGTTGTAATGTACTGTGGAGTATGAGTAGTTTAGCATTAATAACTAGTTCTCTCCAGTTGTTAAAATGATTTATATTTCTCAAGCATTTGATCTTCTTATGATACCCATTTAAGAAAGAAAGACAAGTGTTGTAATCAAAAGCTATAATAGGAAAGATCTAGAAGCAGGTATTTCTGTCATTCACCAAGACAAATTTTAAATTTAACAATCATCAAAAGCTGACCATTTTGTTTAAATAAGGTTACGTAGAGGTTCTTCCTCTGGATTTTAAAAAAGGAGAGCACTGTTAAAAATTCTAGTAGAATTTATGCAGCTATAATGAATCTGTATAACCTGACATCTTGTAGAAATGGAAGAAAGGGAAAGGAAGGATATGGGGGAATTATTTGTGGCTATCTGATTTATTAACAGAATATTTGACCTGTTACCACTGCTAGTCCTGAATTTGCTCCCCAGCTAACTTCTGTTTTGTTACTCTTCATTTTATAACCAAGGAGAGTGAAGGGAGAGTGGAGTATCTACCTGTGTGATCTGAGGTCGGTCTTTGGTGTGATTATTATAGAATGTAAACTTTGATTTAGTACATTTTTTCCTTCAGTAGTATCTAGCGTGATAAGAGAAGTTTCCCTCTTAGGTTGGTGTATTTTTAAAAGTTTTTTTTGAGACTATAGTAAACCTCTTTCGAGTTAGAATATCTTTTTCTAAATTTCCTTTTTCTTAAAGTTAAAATTTTAAGGTACTGTTTATATATCTTGCTTTCTATCTCCCTCAGACTGCTCAGTTTTCTTTTTCTTTTTTTTTTTTTCTCTAACCAGTACGCTGGGAGCGGACTCTGGGAGCTCTTATCAGACGGAAGAATGAGTCAGAAACTCCTGAAGCAGTGAAGGCTAACTGGGAGAAGATCTGTGACTTTGATAATGCCAGCAAGCCTCAGAGTATCCAAGGTAAAGAGCCCTGCAACTTCTTGACTAAAGAGCCAGAGGCAACAAGCATTTTCTTCTCTGAGGGACGTGTCTTCTATCTGAAACCTTGGTGACCTAGACACTTAAATCATATCTGGCATATTTTTTGGTCTACCAGATATTAGAACTCTTCATGTTTAAGATATTTTACTCCACTATTTTCCAGGTTTTTTAAAAATAATCTTTGTTTTGTTTTGTTTTGTTTATGCTTGCTGAGGGAAGGATGGTGTCAGGTGTTAAACGTACTTATTCCCCAGCTGATGGTTGTTTTTAAAATCACTTATGCTCTAGCCATGTGTTTCTTATCTGACCCAGTTTTTCCTCTGTTTTTTTTTTTCCATTATCGGGAACCTAACTCATGACCTTGCGCTTGCCAGGCAGGCACTGTGCTGCTGAGCTAAATCCCCAGCCCCCAGTTTTTCCTCTGTTTCCCTAATGGTTTATTTATACCTATTTAAGCTTAGCTTTTTTCTGTCCAGTGAATAGATGTGGTCTTACTTTAGGGCTTTGATTTTGTTTTTTGTTTTTTGTTTTTTGTTTTTCTCCGGTACTGGGAACCGAACTCACGACCTTGTGCTTGCCAGGCAGGCGCTTTTGCCACTGAGCTAAATCCCCAGCCCCAGGGCTTTGATTTTGTTACTGTTTCCATGTCTTTCTACTACAACTCTTCCTCCTTTTACTACCTATGCATAATTCTGGGCTACACTCATCTTTCTGTTAGTTGAATTTCTACTGCTTGAACATCTAATTGTAACAGCTCTACTGTACCTCCTACCCCCTTGAATGTATGGTTTCTTAACTGCTTGGTAAGTTTCTTTGGGGCAGAGATTGTACCTTACAGGTGATTTTTTTTATGTGCAGGGTATCAAACCTAGGGCTTTGGTACCTACCTATTATCAAACCCAGGCAGGTACCTACCTATTGAGGTATGCTCAGTTGTATATGTAATTCTTTTGTACTCATGTTAGCATAGTGCTAAACTCATAGAAGAGATTTAGAAAACGTCTGTTAACTGGAATTATTTAATCACTCATGGGAGTGGTACCCATGGGAGTTGGTACCAAATAAAATTTACATTATTTTTTCTAATTTAATTCACATGTACATTTGGTATATGAAGTTTAGAGTTTTCTGTGAAAGGTCATGAATCAGTGTCATTTTAAAGAAAAACATTTTTCCTCTTAGTGATTTTATATTCAAAATGTGATAGACTATATCAGAAAAATGACTATTTTAGGTCACGCCTGATAGCATTCTTGTATTCAATTTTTTTGATATTTCAGATAATTTTATTCTATGATTAACAGTCATTTATTAATGAAATTGAAGGAGAAAGGGGGAAACATTTATTTGAAAACTTCTGATTTCTTCTTTAAAAACTATTTTTGCTTCAAAAGTATTGACTATACTTAAAACCTAATTGATGACTTTAATATTTGAAGTATAGCAAAAAAAAAAACCACCCAATAAAAGACCACTTTTTGTAAGAGTTGATTTTCTAGAGCACTTATTCCAGTGTTTTTATTTTACAGAACTAAATTGCAGTGAACTAGTCAGTGTTTGAGCCAAGACGAATTCCCGTCTGTCAGGTGTAGTGCTTTGAGCCTGTATCAGTGTGCTTGAGGCAGTGGCCTGAATGAAGAGAGAGGTAGAGGGAAGATTAATAGGCAAGAAACCTCTGTGCTAGTGTCACCTGGAATGGCAAATGTACTTGGTTGTCTCAGACACTGTCTTTTGGTTCATGGTTTTTGTCTGAGTTCAGAAGGAAGTCCACTATCCCCTGGGTTTAGCAGGAGGATCCTAAAGGCTTCAGGACATCATGGTGTATATGGATGCCCTATGAGGATCCTTTATAATTTTTTGGACCCCAGAGCAACAGCTTTGATTCCTTTTGGAGTCACTGTTTATGATGATGATTTTTTCTATCTCTGGGTTTTTTTAGTACTATTTTTAGAACTTATATAGAGACCTGGGACAGAGGTAATTTTGGAATTCTTCCATATTTGTAAACAAGTATCCCACTTTATAGTAACAAAATAGCTCAAGATACTGAAAAGCTCAGTGCTCTCCAGAATCTGGGAGGGATATATTAGACAATGCTTTGTTTTCCTTTGACAATATCTAGTTATTTTTGGTCTCTTTCGGTTTTTCACAGTTTTTTTCTATACGAGCCTAACATAAATTCAGTTTGTGAGTGATGACGGAGGTTTTGTAGCAACTGTTACCTAGCATACTATAGTTTTTTAGTCACATTTTGAAGAAAGCTTTTTTTCTTCCTTAATTTTAGAATCAACTGCCAGTATAATTGAAGTTTTACATAAAATAGATTCAGAAGAAGTTTCAACAAACCCTACCAGTCATGCTGCATCTACAGCCTCACCAGGATTTGTAAGTGGGACAAAAAGGCCTTTGCTTTTTATCTTCTCTAGAGACTGTTTTTTCCTTCTTTATGCTCTCTCTTTCCTTTCGGATGCAGTCACTGTCTTTCAGTTTCTAATAATGGAGAGAAATGGTGGCACAGATAATTTGAAATAGAGAATTTATTCAGAAATCATTTATGATTGGTAAGAGATTAAGGCCAATTCTGACATACAGGCCTTTAAGCTATTGCTGCAAAACATGAAGATTTACCCACGGAGGCTGAGGAAAGACAAACAAGCTTTATTAGCTGGTTGACAACACCCAACATAGAGTCTAGAATGTTGACCCTGAGTGGGGCTACAACTACAGATTTTTTTTTTTCTTCATCTTTTTGAGACAAGGTCTCACTATGCAGCTCAGGCTGGCCTTGAGCTCACTTTGTAGCTCAGGCTGGTCTCGAACTTGCAGGGATCCTCCTGCTTCAGCCTCCCAAGTGCTGGGATTACAGGTGTGGGTCACGACTCCTGGCCAGACAAACAACTACAGATTTTACAGGGCCATAGTTTGAGTGGTTGGGAAGGCAAGAACATTTCCTTATTTGGCTTAGAATGTGTGAGTGCTGTAGAAATTTGCATAACAAGAGGGGAACTTTGCCTGTTTTTGCCATTGTGTGCTTTTATGGGCTGGAATGTCCTGCCACACAAGAAGGAGGGAGGGGAGTATTGCTTAGGTCGGTGAAAGTTCGTCTTACCTCAAGATGTCTGTTTATTTCCTAACTAAAATGGCTGTGCTTTGGCCACAGCCAGGTGAGGCAGGTTCTGATATCTGACAGTGCACCACATGAAGAGTGGACTGGGATGAATGGTGAAGTCTGGAATTTCCCCTTCTTCCTCTTAGCTTTCTCTGGACTCCCCTGTGCCATTTTTTTTTTTTACCCACGGAGGATGCTAGAGAGGAGATCAGGGCAACTAAGTAGCAGTTTTCAAAGCTCTTCCTAGTGCAGTGATGGCAGAACTTTTAGATGAGTGCCCAAACTGCAACCCAAAACCAGCGTATTTATTGCAAATACTGAGGTTTTGTTGAGAAAAAATAGCTGATACATTCACATCTTTTGTTTTAAAAGAAAAACATAACAGGTATGCCGTAGGTTTGCCACCACTGATCTGGTGTGTGAGTGGGGTAGCAGAAAGGAAGCTAAGCTCAGCTTCTTTTGGCTTTTCTGGGTGATTGAAAACATGCTAGGAGCTTGTCTGAACTTTTTAGAAGGATTCTCTTCACTAGCATGTATGTTTTGGTAGTTTCTTTGGGGGTGTGATACATTTGTTAGCTGTCTAATCAGTGCTTTAGCTCCCTTTATCCCTGCATTGCTGTTGTAAATTAATGTAGGAGGGTGCTGGGTGGAAGGGGAAAAGGGATTAGGACTTGAAGTGAAGGTGTTACCTGGTCCTGATACCTCTGCCAGCCGTCTGTCTCTTTCCATGTATTGTTTTCATTGTGCCATTAATGCCGCTTGATCTCTTCAAGCCTACCTTTAAACTGATGATGAATAGGTCTGAATTTTGTGAGAATTTGTGGGGGGTGGTTCTGTTCTGCAGTCTCTTTGTTTTTTTTTTTAATTTGCCAAACAGAAGACTTTGTGAAACAATTTTGAAACATTATTTTACATACAAGATGTTATTTTCTAAGCTGCTGATATATTTCTTAATAATTGACCACAAAACTTTTCATAAAATATGTTCTAGATAGTGACAGAATATCTGAATGTTAAATGTAACTTTTATTTTCTGTTTGTCAGTATAGTTTGATGAATACTTTTTCATGACCATCCTTTGATAATCGTAGTCATTGTTTTTCTAAATTTTTAGAAGAGGATATTTATTTTAGTACTCTGTGAATTTCTTCTTTTAAGGGAAAGCATTAACAGATTATATTTTGGAAATATTTCAGCAAGTTTCAGCTAAGTAAGTGGCTATGTGCTCCATCAGTAAACTATATACCCTGAGCTGTTTTTCTTTTCTTAACCACTAATTAAAATTATAAAAACCCTTCTTAGGTTTTAGCCCTGGTTTTCTGACTCCTGTTTTAGGATAAAGAATTGGACATTATTTTATAACCTAACGTGCTTCATGCTATAGCTGGGTCTATCATCACTAAATTGGAAAATACAACATTCAGTTTGACAAAACACATTCTTCTGAAGGAAGGAATGTCAGATTAAATCTCATCTGAATTCAAAGTATTTTGAAGCAGTCTAATTTATAAACATTAAGCAATGCTTTACTTGTTTACAGTGAATTTTGTGCAGTTGATCCTATAAAGCAGTTCACTATCCTTAATTATAATAAATTCACTTTTAAATTTTTGTGTAATCATTATTTGTGAAATTATTAGGGTTTCCTGCTCTGTCAAACAGGAAAATTGAAAATGAGACATTATATGTTGGCAAGAATTAAGCAATAAAAGTACTTACCTATGAATGAAAACCTTTCTTAGCTATTATCTAATTGACTTCCATTAAAAAATCAAATGTAAAGAAACTGTCTCCATCAGATACACTGACATTGTAGTTACGTCTTTTCAAAAGGAAAACTAGGTACACAAATAGCTAGCAGTTTTGAAAAGTTAAAATTTCAAAGATTTGATGAAAATACAATGAAAAAAATCACTTTAAATTTTTTTTTTTTTTGGTTTTTCTCCGGTACCGGGAACCGAACTCACGACCTTGCGCTTGCCAGGCAGGCGCTTTGCCGCTGAGCTAAATCCCCAGCCCCTAAATTTTTTGTAAGTACTTGTTTGTAGCTTGTACAGTTTATATTTATTTATTTATTTATTTATTGGTATCAGGAATTGAACTAAGGACCTTGAGCTTGCTAGGCAAGTGCTGTGCCACTGAGCTATATCCTAGCTCTAGCTTGTTCAGTTTACAGTCATCTTGGAGAGTGGTTACATGTACATACCACTGTTTTTTGTTACATGTACATACATCTGTTTTTTTAAATCCACTTCTCGTTCCTCCCCTGCTTCTCCTCTGGTTCCTCATCCCGTTTTTCATTCTTGCCAATGTTATTAATCATAACTCATCCTATGGCATATAATGTTTATATTAATTGAGGTTATTAGGTAGGTTCCTGTACATGGTGCATATTTATTTTACTTATTTTCCCTTCCCCTCCTCCTTGCCCCTTGTGCCTTTTTCTTTGGATTACTTCCTTACTGCAAGAGATCCATCTCCTTCTCCCCTTCTGTCCATCCTTTATTATTCTCTTTGTTTGTACTTCACCTCACTCAGATGAGAAATACTATATAGTATTTAAGCTTGTGTGTTTGATTTATTTTACTCAACATTATAATTTTCAGGTGTATCCATTTTTCTACAAATGTCTCACATATGTCAGTCTTTATAGCACAGTATATTCTACTATATAAAGATACCACATTTTCTTTATCCAGTCATCTGTTGATGGGTGCACAGGTTGTTTCTGTGATTTAGCTATTACAAGTTGAGCTGCTATAAACATTAGTATGCATGTATCACTGTAGTATGATGTAGCTCTTCCAGGAAGATAATGGGAATCCCTGGGTCATACGGAATTTCTAATTTAATTCTTCGAGAAATCTCCATAATGATTTCTGTAATGGTTGTACTAGTTTACATTCCCTCCAACAATGCAGGAGGACTCCTTTTTCACTGCCAGCATTTGTTATTGTTTTAAAACATAATTTTTGTTTTGCAACTGTTCCATAGGCTAGCGCTGTTGGGTATCAATTTCCTTCATTTACTTTTGCTTATACGGAACTGGACACTATTATGTATGCCCTTGGAGTGGGAGCATCAATGAAAGATACAAAAGATTTGAAATTTCTCTATGAAGGAAGTTCTGATTTCTCCTGTTTGCCCACCTTTGGAGTTATTGTAACTCAGAAATCTATGACTGGTGGAGGATTAGCAGAAATTCCCGAACTTCCAATCAACTTTGCAAAGGTATGCCTACTAAGAAATTTTTCTTTTGCTTGTCTTCTGTTTCTTTAAATGTTACTGGTAAATGTTACATCACATGTATATGTACATATATATTCAAAAACTATAATGATTGATTCAGGAATAAAGATTTAGCATATCCTTTGATTTTCTTTTAAGAATAAAAGGGAGGAGAATTAGTTTAAAATGACAGCAAAAAAGAAAATAATTATGCACAGTTCTCAAACCTTGTCATAATGTTGTTCTTTCTCTGGGTTTTGGTCAAGTATAGATAACTTTAGGGTTCAGTTTCTTATTTATAAAATGAATATTCATGATACTGGTGAAGGAGCAAACCAGCTAATTGTGGGGGGCACTTGGGGCAGAGAGAACACCTGTAATGACCCTGAGACTGTTGCATACTGGACGTGATGTTGGAGCGGCGTGGAGGCCAGTGCAGCCAGAGTGAGTGAAGGTCATTCTCTCCAAGGGTGGTAGGAAAGGGGACTTTTGTAATTACTGTAAGGATCGCAGCTTATGCTCGGTTAGGAAGGGGAGCTGTAGTCTGGCTGTACATACTGGGTTTCAGTCTTGCTGTGGTCTGGAGAAAAGAAGTGTGAGAGCCGAGCACAAATGAGAAACCAGTTAGGGTCCTGTGACAGCCATTCAAGCAAAAGGCTTAGACATAAGGGCAGGGAAAGGGGAGCCACCTGAAATTATGTGGGCGAGTGTGTGTATGTGTACGTACATGTGATATATACAGCTATGAAATATATTTGCTATGTACAGCAGTCACATGTGACATTACTCCATATGACCATATGCACATAGACTTATTTTAAGGAGTTGGTTTTGGGTAAGTTTGAGATGGCTGCTACACAGCCATTTGTTTGAGATGTGGCGAGGGCAGTTGTATAACTGCCCTACACTTCCAGAGTGGAAGTGTACACTTCCAGAGTGTAGACTTTGGAAGAAGGGTTTAAACAGGACCCTTAGTGTTTAGGTGATGTTTAAATATTGAGAGTAGATGCACATCACAGATGTGTGATTAGAGTTAGAGCAGAGACCTGAGTTCAGAGGCCCTGTAGTGTTAGAGATGAAAGAGACATCAAAGATCCAGCGAAAGAGACTTAGACACATGGCCTGTGGATATGAGGAGTACCCTGAGAATGTGGTGTTTGAGAAGCCAAATGAATAAACTGTTTCAAGAAGGAAGGCTTGAACAATTGTGAGAGAACTTTTGAGGGAGGGTATATTTTAGTTCTTGAAGTAAGGTTCAGGTTGTACCCCAAAATAATTGTTGAATCATAAAGCGATAAGCAGATTTCTGTGATTTTGACTGATTGGGTCAAGTCAGTTTGCCCATTGCTAATGGCTATCCCTTCTTTTTTTGTTTTAAAATTTATTTTAAAAATGAAAGAAGGAAAACATAACAAACACATCTGTTTACAAAATAGCATAAGAACAATACAAACAATACAGAGTTACAAAGTGGTAGGAAATTAACAATGGTTGTTGTATTACATACTGATACCTTCAAAGTGGTTTCTCAGGAAAACAAATAGAGACATGGAAGACTGATCAAATAAGTAATCGTTAACTGTTCCTTTCAGTAAAGTGATAGAAGTCTGGCTATCCCTTCTTACAGGATGGGAACTTACTCTCTTAGAGCATTTTATGAATTGAGGAGGAAGACTGGAAGTATGTGCTTTGCAGTTTGCTATTAGTTACTCTTCTATGTTATTTGTGGCACACTGTTCTTTTCAGATAATGTAAGTGTAAAAATTAAAACATATTTTACAGTTTCCTCTCAGAGTTGGAAATCATCAGTGGTGCTTTTTGTCTGTGACCAGGAATGATAGCAATCTTAGATTTTGAATGCCAGTCTTGTGAACCAAGCTATATGACATAGTAAGGCAGGCAGTCCTTCATTTATTCTCACATCAACTTCCTTTCTGTCTTTTTTTCTTACCTTCTCAATTTTGAGGAAGACTGGAAAATTATCCCACTGAAGTAAAGTACAGTCATTTGGGTGTGAGGGTCAGTTTTTTATTTTCTTAACCTGTTGTTTTTCCACATATATTGGTGTATTCTTCTTTTTTTATTTTAAAGAGAATAAAAAAATAACAAAATAGCAACAAAGACAAAACACAACACAAAAATAGTAAAAACGATACAGGATTTCCAAATAAAATGATAGGAATTAACAGTGGTTGTTATATTATAGTTTGTTATCTTCAGTGAAATTGTTCAGATTACCAGATGTAAGAATGCGAGATTAATGAAACAGTTAAAGAGAATTCTTGTTTTGATATATTGAAGAGGCTGTTAAGTTACAGTTAAGTTACACAATGCTCTCAGTATTTAATTTTTGTAAATAATTGTAATATATACATGGTTGACATTGATAGTGCTTTTACTTTGAATAGGTTGTAAGGTTTACCTTTGTGTTTTTGTTGGGTCATTTCTCTTTGGTATGTATGACCTGGACTTACCTTACTAGCATTGGCTCATTTGTTCATTTTTATTCAACAGATAATTATGTTTCAGGCACTGTTGTAAGCTCCGGGAGTACAGCCTACTTTAGGGACTTTTATTGGTAAATATTCTGTAATTATCAGGCAACAAAGATTTATGAATGCCAAGAAAGAGCACAAATGTATCTTTCCCAGAAGTACTGGCAGCCTTTAGAGTGGGGAACTGATTATTTCTGGATGAGAGGATTAGGAAGTAGAAGCCAAACTGAGATAGATGATATAGGAAGAATAGTGATGCGAGGGTGCTGATTGTATGTGTGAACGGAAAATGTCACTTCTGATTAGCACTATCCGCAGGCAGGACCTGGGGACAAGAAAGGTTGCTAATACAATTTGCTTATCCTAACATAGGTTCTTCATGGGGAACAATACTTGCAGCTATATAAACCATTTCCTAGAACAGGTGAGTACCTGGATATGTTAATTACATAATACCACAATTGTATTTTCTTTTTCTTTTTCTTTTTTTTTTTTTGGTTTTTCTCCGGTACCGGGAACCGAACTCACGACCTTGCGCTTGCCAGGCAGGCGCTTTGCCGCTGAGCTAAATCCCCAGCCCCCCACAATTGTATTTTCTGATAACCCTCCACGCTCTGCCATGGTATTAGACCGGCACAGAGTAGCCTGGTAAAACATAGTAGAAGTAATTATGTGCCCATCCACAGTTTGATTAGGTTGATTTGGTTACCTTAGATGTTGGTTTTGTTTACCTCAGACTTTGTCCAGTACCACTCTTTTATGTTACTGTCAATGTGTTCTATTAATTATGTGTCATTAGCAGTTGAAAGGGACATTTGTGTGTATTTTAAATGTAGTGATTGTGCTAGCACTTGTGACCCCTATGATTAGAGTCCTTTGTCCTTTTTCTCAGATATTTATCTTGATATTTATTTTAATAAAGTGAACAGTATTTAAAGATCCCAAATTTCTTTTTTTTGGTTTTTCTCTGGTACCGGGAACCGAACACACGACCTTGCGCTTGCCGGGCAGGCGCTTTGCCACTGAGCTAAATCCCCAGCCCCGATACCAAATTTCTTACAGTTTTTCTCCCTTTTTTTTGAGAAGGTAAAAACAAGCCTTTGTTGGTTCTCATCTTTTCTCAGTCTTGCTTGCTTTCAGTCACCAAAGCTTTCACTGTAACTTGATATACAGTATTTGTTTTCCTTCCTCTTATGTCAGAATGTTATCTAATTTATTGGCCAGAGGAGTTTTATCATTGTACATTGTGTAATATAGATGTCAACAAATAGCTAGAGCCCTATTTTTTCTTAAATCTTTATATTTATCTAAAGTTTTTGTGTATTTTGTTGCTTTATTTTAGTATAAGTATCATAGCATAAACTTCAAACAGCCTGTTTTATCTGAGATGGACCACAGTTTGTGGTGACTGTACATTCATCATATATCTGCTGAATACTTAGCATTTACAAAGCATAGTATTAGGTATTGGGTACTTTTCTAAGCTGACTGCATATTAAAATTACCTGAATTATTACATCGTCTGTTATTTTTAGTAAAACATAGTATTAGTCACTTTCCTTTCCCTAGTACAAAATGTCTGATGTCTACAACTTAAAGGATGAGAGGTTTGTGTTGGTTCAGTTCCAGGGGGATCAGTCCAGAGTTGGCAGAACAGCATGGGCGGAAGGCTGGCAGAGGACAGCTGCTTGTCCCACAGCAGCCAGGAAGCAGAGAGAGAAGGGAGCCGGGAACAGAGATCAGCCCTCAGGGACCCTCCCCTTCCTGCAGAGCCCCATCTCTGAGCAGACTTCTTGGGGACATTTTAGATCTAAACCGTGACTCAGGGGACCCCACCCTTGAAGATCGTGTGTGCATTCCTACGTGTGCTTGTGGGTGGTGGTGGCCTCAGCGGCAGGGAAGGCTCCTTGTGTTTCATATGCAACCAGCCGAACTGGTTTGTGTGACATCTGTTGCTGTAAGTAACAGAAGTGTATTTGATTCTGCCTTTGGGGATTTTAAAATATGGAGAGATTAGACATACACTCCAAAATGATTAAAATGTCACAATTATTTTTCTTGATGTATTTAACTCCTTATCCTCAAGTTGTTTCTCATGAATTATTTTAAAATAGCACCTGTGCATTTTCATTACGTAGTTGGCAAGTTTATTCTGTCATTAGTATGAGTGTTCAAATTTTGAGATATTGTGGTTTTTAAATTGCAGAAAACCAAAGGGTATAACTACTAGTTGTAATCTGTCTGTATAATCGTACCAGCAGACCGATGTCACCATCTGCTTTTCTGAGTTACAGTGTTACTATCATAAGCTGGCTTTCCCTCATCAGGACAGAGTAACCATTAGATGGAGTGAAAGAAACTAGTAATGGCACTATTTTTCTTCACGAACCAGAACATGTTCTATTCAGGATGTTCTGTTCTTAGATTTTCTTAGTTTGGGTTTGATTTATTATGTTGCAATATGATCTTTATTAGACTTACTTCTTGCTCAACATAACCTGTTAGTACAAAATAATACATTATTTCATCTGGGAAGTGAGGTTGATAATGTTACCAACTTTGATTTGCTTAGGGAATATGTGACCATTAAAGACTAGTATATATAAAAGTGCTTTTGAACACCTAAGCATTATGCAAATAGAATTATTGTGCCAGCTTTTGAAAGCAGAATCTCAGAGTTGTGGCTTTGTTAGTATAGGATCTGACTTTTTTCTCTTAAGTACTCATTTAGCTAGATTTGCACAAAATTATAGAATTATATATACTTATAGAAAAATTAGAAACTACAGAAAAGTAGATTATGAAAACAATTTGTCTGGAATTACTTATTTAATATTTATTACATATTATTAGTGCCAGGCATTCTAACAATTGACAGTGTAACTATGGAAAAGATAATATCCTTGCTTATGCAGTGCTTAGAGTCTTGTCTAGGAGACATTTGGCAGTGATAAATACTTTATAATACTTCATAGTGGAAGGGATGTAAGTGCACAGGTACAAACAAAAGGTCTCTAACCTGGAATAGAGTTTAGAGTTGGGGAAAGCTTCTTGGTTGGAATAAATTCTAAGGTGAGATCTGAGGGTTGAATTAGGATTTAACTGTGCAGAGAAGAGACTGAAAAATGTTTTGAGCAAAGGCAACACTGTGTGCAAAGGTTTGGAAGTGAGAAAAAAGTATTGACTATTCAGGGAACTGCAAGTTGGTCAAGTGTCCTAAAGGCCATACTCAGAAGGGTAGTAGGGAATGAGGATAAAGAGGGAGCAGTCTCAGTGTCATTCTAAAGGCAGTGTAACCAGGGAAGGACTCTGAAGAGGAGAAAGTATGTAAACAGATTTGGATTTTGAGAGGCATCACTCTGGCTTGTCTTTGTAATGCTTGGCATCTCTTTTACCATCTCTCACATGCAGAGAGATGCTGAGTTACTTGATTCTCTCCCTTAAATACATCCAGAATTTTTCTATTTTTTTCTACCTCTCCTTCAACGTCGTCATTTCTCACTGTGTTTTTCTCTAACCTTCTAAGTATTCTGTCTCCATTCTTGTTCCCCTCCAGTCTTTTCTCCTCACCATAGTAAGAATGTTATTTCTAAAATGCAAATGTGTTTGCTGCTTCCCTACTTAACCTTCCAAATGTCTATCCATAGGCTTCAGATGAAGTTAAAATGTTTTAATATGACCTAGCTTCTACCAGTGTTGCATACTTAAGCCTTGATGCTTAAGTTTGTGGTTTGGCAGCTAGATGGTTGGTGTCACTCAGTTATACAGAGAACAGAGAAGAGCAGGTTTTGAGGGAAAGATGAGTTCACCCTTTAATAATAATAATCTATCAGGATGTTACCATTTAAACAGTGATAGAGTCTATAAGAGAGCAGACTACTGAGAAACAATGTCCCTTTGAAACTGAGAGTTGAAGAAGAATGGGGTAGATGGTGTTGGTGCTCAAAAAATGTTTGTTGGGTGATGAGACAAAAGAGATCAAGAAGGATTATTGACATTGAAAATTATTATTTTTAAAAAATCATGTTTTTCAGAAATATTAATGTTTCAAATTAGAAATTTGGGTAGTCTTGAATTATGTTGACTTTTCTAGTGAGTTCAGGAAAATTTTTTCAATGTTTGATTTTTTTAGTTTTGCTGAAGTTATAGTGGAAACTATGTTATACTCTTTCATGTCTGAATAATTTATTGTCTTTAAACAATACTTATTTTACTTTTTATTTCATTTCAGGAAAGTTAAAATGTGAAGCAGTTATTGCTGATATCCTAGATAAAGGATCTGGCTTAGTAGTTGTTTTGGATGGTAACTTCTTTACATTTCCTATAATGATATTGTTAGATTGATAGGCTTTGTGTGTAACATATTTTTTAAAGTTAGTTTTTATTACTATATTTTTGCAATACATAATATGCAGTGTGTACCAGTTGCCCAAGATGAATGTAGTTATTTTGTAACATTTCACTACAGAAGTTGACTAATATGTTTACATTTATTTTCCATTATGTAAGAAAGCAAGATAAACATTTAAAAATTTTATAAGCTCTTTAAGAAAAATAAGGAAGGAGCAGAAAATGAAGTAGACTGCAACTAGGGCCAGAGAGGGTGGAGTATTTCAGTGAATGTAAGCAACATTACCAAAGTGGGGAGTTGAGAAATGTGGCTTATACACAGATATTGATGAGAATTATGTCTGAAGTATATTTTTGGCAGAAGAAACATTAGCCCTCACTTGATAGGCTTTCTTACTGCTATTCTTTTCTGTGTTAGCTATTTGTAACTTTGAACATATTTAGCCACAGGATCATTCTTCTAAATAGTAACTAGGTTTCTAGACTTGTACATTTAAATCTGTTGAACACATAATGTAGTTTAAATACCATAGCCACGTTTTACCTGCAGTGGGGAAAAAAAACATTATAGTAATTTAATAAATATTGAAATATTAGTAATTAAACATAAGTTAAAGACATATTGCTTAAATTGTATTTTAAAGTTTAACAGGAAAAATTTATTGTGAAAAATTTGGAAGTGAAGAATAGTAAAAAATTTAATATTACCTGATGTTTGGAATGTACACCATGTAATTTTTATATAGTAATGCAAAGGCTGCTTCTTGACTTACCATGGGGGTTATGTCCTGATAAACCTAGTGTAAATTGACTCTCAACTACTCCAGAGGCTGAAGCAGAAGGATCACAAGTTTAAGGTCAGCCTGGGCAATTTAGTGCCCAGACCTTATCTCAAAGAACAATTTAGAAAGGGCTAGGGGTGTAGCCCAGTGCTCTCTGGGCTCAATTACCAGTACCATTAAATTAAAAAATAACATTGAATGCACCTAATACCAAACATCATAGCTTAGCAGCACAAAACAGTATACAGTATTAGTTGTTTACCTTCATGATTGCATGGCTGACTGGGAGCTTTGGCTTCTGACCCCTGCCAAGCATTGCAAGAAATTGTCACATTTGCTAGCTTTTGGGGTGGGGGTGAAAAATTGAATTTAAATTAAAAATTTAAAGTATAATTTCCACTGAGTACTCATGTACAGCATTCACACCATTGTAAAGTGGAAAAATTATAAGTTGAATCATTGAAAGTCAGGAACCATTCATATGAATATGCTGCTTTAGAATTTGGCTTTGTTTTCACTTAGGAATATATATATATATATATTTTTTTTTTTCTTGGTTTTTCTCCGGATACCAGGAACCGAACTCACGACCTTGCGCTTGCCAGGCAGGTGCTTTGCCGCTGAGCTAAATCCCCAGCCCTTCACTTAGGAATATATTGAAAATACGTTTTGATACTCAAATACTATGTATTTTTGCTCTCCTTTTTTTCTACTTCATCCTTCTTTTCTTCCTCTCTTTTATTTTAGGTTTTTATGCTTTTCATTCCTGGTGTTGGTCAACATTTGGCTAAAGTTTTCATAATTATCGGTTAATCTTCTGATAAATATAACATACCACAACACAAGACTTATTTAGTACCCTGGCTTTGATCTTTATCATTGTCACTTAATCTGTCCCATTTACTTAACTATACATTGGTCACAGTGTATTAGATAATGTAAATAAGCTTAGATAAAATAAGTTACCCCGATTTCATGTGTAATAGAGATAAGAATATTGTTTTAAATGCAGATTGCCATAATTTTTCTTATTTTGTGTTTGGTATGCAATTCAAAATCATATTCCTAGTTTTTAAGAACTAGGTAGATATTAAATTAATAAATAGAGGGTCTGCTATCTTAGTCATTTTTTTATTTGCTAACTTATATAATTTATTTACTGCTTTAGTAGTTAATTTAATGATTATGGTCCTATTTTGTACCAAGGCACTATTCTAATTTCTTGTAATATAATGGTGAACAGAACTGTCAAGATTCTGTCCCTACATGGGTTATACCTTTATTTTTACTTTCCTGTTTATAGTACATGTTTCTGAGTGCTTTGACAGAATGTACGAAGTTTGAATATGTTTATTTGTATTTTCTGTTGGAATTGTTTGAAATACTTGTTATGGAAAAAAATGGAATTGTGAATGGCAGTTTGGAGAGGTTTAGAAATGAGAAAAACTGCTTTTTCCTAGTGAAAAGGCTTTATGAAGTGCTGCTTCTTTCTGCCCATCAGAGTCTGGTGGAGAATGTATTCAAGTGAGTGCTTCATAATGCAAACATGGCTATTGGTGTAGAACCCCTTGAGAACTGGATTTTGGTTTTGAAATTTTTACAGAAATTGTTGACCATATCTTAATTAGTTATGTGTTTTGTTCGTAACAACTTTTTATTTACTTTGTAGCCTATGCTTATTCTGGGAAAGAACTTATATGCTATAATCAGATTTCTCTGTTTGTTGTTGGCTCTGGAGGCTTTGGTGGAAAACGAACATCAGAAAAACTCAAGGTAAGGCATGGCTTTTTATAAAAATTGAGACGTAATATTGTCACATCTTTAAGGGATAGATCATAGTAATTCAGTACATGTATACAGTGTATAATAACCAAATCAGGGTAGTAAGTATTTCTATCTCTTGAAACAACCATTTTTGTTGGGAATTTCTTATTCTTCACTTTTAATTATTTCGAAATACAGATTGTTTTAGAGTATAGATACTCTATTGTGCTTAAGAAGAATCAGAAATAATTCTTTCACTCTTGTTTTGGAGTCCCCTAATGAACTTCTTGTGGCCCTTTCCCCCTCTCCAGTCTTTATAACTACTTTTTTTTTTACACTATTCTTCTATAAGCTTGACTTAATAGTCTCCACAAATGAATTTTAAAAAGGGATATTTATCTTTGTGTGTCTGGCTTATTTCACTTAACATAATGACCTCCAGTCCCATCCATTTTGCTGCAGTGACAGTATTGAATTCTTTTTATGGCTGAGTAATCAATCTGCCTCCTTCCGTCCCTCTTTTCCTCCCTCCCTCATACAGTCTCTTCTCCCTCCTTACCATCCATCCATCCGGCCAGCCAGCCAGCCATCCAACCATCCACCCATCCATCCATCCATCCATCCATCCACCCACCCTCCATCTATACATCCATACATTTTCTTTAGCCATTCGTCTACTAAAAGGCATCTGAATCGATTCCATATTTTAGCTACTATGAATTGTCTATACTCCACAATAAATGGAGGAGCATAGAATCTTTTTGTTATAATGTTTTCATTCCCTTTGGATATATACCCAGTAGTGGAAACGTGGGATCATATGGTAGGACCACTTACAGTCTTTGAGGAATTTTTATTATGGAAAAAATTATGTTTTCCATAATTTCTGTCCAATATAAATTCCTGTCAACAGTATATAAGAGTTCTCCCCTTCTCCATGTCCTTGCAGTATTTGTTGTTGTCTTTTTTTTTTTTTTTTTTATTTTAAAGATAAAAGGAGGGAAACATTAACAGACATACAACATTTTACAACATATCACAAGCACAAT